>NW_026000000.1:11295619-11304187 GCF_001458135.2 Marmota marmota marmota | reverse complement strand
CCTCCTCCTCCTTCTTCTTCTCCCTCCTCCTCCTTCTTCTTCTCCCTCCTCCTCCTCCTCCTCCTCCTTCTTCATGGTACTGGTACTGAGGATTGAACCTAGTCCCTCACATGTGCTAGGCGAGCCCTTTATCAGTGAGCTACATAACCCCAGCTCCTCTTTCTCTTTTTAATACAAAGATGAGAAATACAGAAAAATATAAGGAGGAAAAATTGTGTCATGAATTTTGTCCAACAGAAAATAAAACCACCTTGAAATTTCTGTGTACTTTTGAATGCATTTGAAAGATACACATCCGGTCATATTAGTAAATAAAAATTGACTTCACTTAATGGATATTATTAACTATAACATAATTTCCCCAAATTATAACAAACTCTAAAACATCATTGTAGAAAGGCAAATAGTATAAATTCTGTATATGTATTAAACTTATTCATTCCTATGCTGTAGAACACTTAGGATGCTTTGAATGTGAAATTTAATAAAGTAGTCGTCGTCCTCCTCTTCCTCCTCCTCCTCCTCTTCCTCCTCCTCTTCCTCCTCCTCTTCCTCCTCCTCTTCCTCCTCCTCCTTCTCCTCCTCCTCCTCTAGTGCCTGTTACACTACTCTCTCTTTCTTATTGTGTGGCTTGGGTTGCTGCCCTCCTCTCTGAAGTTTCCTCAGAGGTATCCCTGCCTTCTTAGAGATTATGGGTCCCCTCCCTAACCTGGTCCTAGCAGCTTCCTGGGGCTCAGATGGAAGTCACCTCAGACTCCTGTCCTGCCTCCTCTTTTGTGAGTGGAGACTATAGCTCTGGGAGACCCAGCTACAACAGTCCCCACATGGAGACAAAGGTCACCTACTTGAGCTGTCTGCTGGCCCAGGCTCAGCACCCATAGTCGATCTGCCTGGTCTGCGCTCTGGGCATCTGGTTGTCCTCAGGCCTGAGTCAGTGCCTGACACATGGTGATTTCCAAGCGCTGAGAACCATGCTACTTAGATGGCCTGGCAAGTGCATTTGAAGGGTGAAAACGGCAGTAGGCAGTATAACGCTGAGCCCGCAAAAGCAGTCACCATAGAGCAGCCCAGGGCCTGGCGGTTCTGAAGCTTCCAGCAGAGGGCGATGTGGTCACACTGAAGGACACCCTGCAAATCAAACTGTAGAAAAGCTTGCAGAGGCTTGGTTTCTGTTTTATGGCTTGAAGTTTATTGATTTTATCTCTAGCCGGGAGCATAGATTACAACGGAGTGGAGATGGAACTTTCTCCCCTTTGCTTTGGACTTCTGTCACACTGGTAGGACAACTTACCACAGATGTGTCCCTTTGGGAAAGGAAAGAGGATGTGGATTCTGCCTGGTGCTGTCCTGGTGGGGAGTTAGTTATTCAGGGGAGTTAGAACAGACTAGACAGACTAGCTGACTGTGGGAAATGCCTTGCAGTGTCCAAAAATCCCAGAGGACTTGGGTATAAAAAAAAAAACCCTCCCATTATTTTCATGATTCTTGTCTTGCTTCTCTTTTATGGTCAATGGAGACCAGTCAACCACTTCCTGGTTAATTCTTCTAAGTTAGTGATTACTCAGCTATTTTAGGTTAAAACTCTCTGGCTGCCCCTCCCCTCATCCTTGGGTAGATACTAGCTAGTAAAGCTTAGAGTTTGACACAACTGTCCTTGAGGTACCCTTGTGTGGGCTGGTCCCTTCTAAGGCCTTGGTCTTTCCAGGTCTCTGCTGACCTGTTTCCCATGTGTGTTTTGCATTCTCTGGAGCCTTTGCTGAGGGCTGGGTAGGGCTCTAGAACGGTGTCTGTGGTCCCTGGGCTCCTTGGGACAGAGATGTACTAAGGCAGTGGCAGCATCTTCACCCATCTTGGCCTCATGAAAACTGTCTGTTGGGATGCCTTTGATGTAGCTCCTTGCATTCTAGTGTTAAGACTGTAGAGCTATCTGAGGTGCTCAACTTCTCAATCCTCCTTGGCCTAAGGAACATAAGGTTCCCCTTCTATGCCTTTTGGGTAGAGAGGGGACTGTTGGGGGGTCATCTGATATCCCCACTGCTCCCTTGAGGCCTGGTGGCAGAGCCTTTCTGAGAGCTTATTGCTGTGTCTTTCAGTTTCAGTCCTAAACAAACCCTCAGACTTTATGATGGAGTCTAACTTGTACATCCCGAAGGCCTGCAGTACTACTCAGCATGGAGTGGAGAGGAGAGAGCAGGTCTCAGTGTCTCAGTCTTTCTTTCCCAACTTTTCCTCTGCTTGTTCACCTTGGAAGGGCACACTCAGAGACAGATACACACAGAGAGACACATCTAGACATACACACAGAGATGGAGACAGACACAGAGATGGAAACAGAGACACAGATACACACAGACACACAGAGACAGAGACAGATGTAAACACAGGTACAATGACACATAGAGACAGTTACATAGAGACACACACAGGTACCCACAAGACACACAGATATGTGTGTATATGTAGGTATTCTGACCGTGGAAATGTACAGGGAAGTGTTCCTCTGGTGAACAAAGTCCTGGGGGGGGGGTGGAAACAGGCACTCTGTTTCCCACACTTGGAATGCCCAGCAGTTTCTCTTTGAAGCTAGTGAGATAACTATACAGGTGCAGTAACTAGTTACTATGGTAATGTCCTTAGAGAAAAGGGGACTGTCTTAATCAGCCCAGACTTTGATCTGAATAGTACCTGGGATTAAAGAAATACTAAATAATAATGGAGTGATGGTACTAACGAGCTATGTAACTTTTGATATAAATAAACGTGGCTACTTGGAGCGGCAGCCACTCTTTCTTTCCCTTTTCTGCCTCTGCATTTTGTCTCTGTGTTTCTTTTTATTTTCCTTACATATATATAAAAATATAAATATATACACATGCTTGTGGGTACCTCTGTGTGTGTATATATGTGTGTGTGTATGTATTTTTGTATATATAAAATATCTAGTACATACATATATATACATGTGTATATATACATATATATTTTTATATATATGTATATATACACACATATATGTTTATATATGTGTATATATATATATATATATATATATATAGAGAGAGAGAGAGAGAGAGAGAGAGAGACTTATAGAGATACTCACAAGACAAAAGCACAGAGAGACACAATTAGAAATGCAAAGAAAACAGGCCCTTAGTTTTTGGAGTCACAGGTATGCACATGTTGTGAACGAGAATGGGAGGTGGTGGATGATGAACACATGAGCCCTGAATCTATCTGCTTCATCCCCTTTCAGTCTTCAGACTCACACCTAGATGGCCTTTGTGGAATGAGAGGCTGGGGATGTATCTTCTCTATTTTCTGGTTACACAGTGATTCCCTTTCCACACAGCATCAGTTCATCTGGGTCTCTCTGTCTGTGGAAGGGAAAGTCCTTTGGCTGGAAGGGATGCTTCAGGATATGGAAGGAGTAAGCCAGCACTTGTGGTCCAGGTGCCTCTTGGGAATGCTCAGGGATGACCCTGCACCCTGACCACATCTGGAGCCCAGGGACTTCTCTGGAGTTTAGTGGAGGTAGTGGTGCTTCTCATCCTGGGAAATGGTGGATTCCAGGACAGGACTTGGACTTGATACAGTAAATGTACCCTAAATGTTGAGATTCTAAACAAGTTGAGAACTGTTTTTTTTTATTGGTTGCTCAAGACAATACAATGATCCTGACATATCATACATTTGATTCAAATGGGGTATGAATTCTTATTTTCCACGTGTACAGATTGCAGCATCACATTGGTTATACAGCAAGAGGGGAGGATGGAGCCAAAGCCCGGCCTTAGCAGTGCTGTGGGTGGGTCATATGGGGGCAGTCCTGAGCCAGGCAGGTGGTTGGTCAATTAGGGGACTCTAGGCTCATTATAGAGCCTGCATCTAGGTTACCTCTGTTAAACTTCCCTTGGCTTATTCCTGTGTCTTCAGGAAATTCTCACTGAATGTGACAATCTATGTTCCACAGTGTGGTGGGCTGCTGGGGGCTGTGGAGGATTTTTTGCCTTTAGTTTGTCAGTTAGCATGGGGGAACAGTGCCTGTGTCCTGGAGACAGAGCAATGCTTGCAGTGGTGGCCAAGGGTAGCTGGTCCCTATGAACCTGATTCCTGGGGGCCCACTTGCAGTGAAGGCATGGCAGGAGGTGAAAGCATCTGGGACCGAAGGAGAGAAGAGAGCCCAAGAGTCCTGCTGTTGAGCCTCCTGAGATAATTCTAGAAAGCACTGGCCAGTGAGTCACTGGAGGCTCCTGCCTTCCTTTTCAGATCAGACTGGGATCAGGCATAGGCCTGGGATTTGTCTGCCATGTGTATTATGTGGATTGTCCTTCTGTGCTCTAAGAAGCATATCTCTACAATGTGCCAGGGCCAGCAGAAACTATATGTTCATAGAAAGAGGCATCAACATTGAAATTTGATCATGATAAGTGGATGAGGTCATAAAAACTAGTTTTTAAATCTGAGCAAGCACTTGGTCAGCCTGTGGCAGAAAAGTGTGTGTTGAACCATAATACTCAGCCCTTCATGCAATGATTCCTTCCTGGGGGTCCTCCAGAGATCTTAAGACGAATCTGCCTCTTTGTATTGCCTTACTCCCCCAAATCAGCCTTTTACAATAAAGGACTCATTGTCCCCATGCAGATGACTTTATTATTGCATTGCCTTCTGCAGCTGTCATAACATTGGGACCTGCCTGCTTTTCTTTGGGACAATTTTGTGTTATCAGATCTGGATATGATGTTTGTACATGATGCCCTTCCTTGCCCCCACCCCAGGCTGAACAGGGGGCTCTCCATGTCCTAGGACATGTGCAGAGGTTTCCCAAGACTTCGAGGATCCTGGGCACACCTGTTTTGTTGTGGGGTCTTGACCTGGCCTCTTTCCTTGCTGACAAGTTCTGGAAGCATCCAGAAGACTGGGAGAGGAGGGCCAAACAATCACTCCATTTCTCTCTTCCCTTGTTCCCTAGAGCAAAGGCAAATGTTTTGGTTTTAAATCAGAGACAGTGGATCTTATAGTTTTTACAAACATCTCTTGGTCTCAATCTCTCACCTTTTCCCTTTTCAATTTGATAGTCAGGGATTTGTTGTAAGGTCCCAGAAGTCTGGGTTCTGTTACCAACTATCTCCCAGTGTTTCATGGCTTTCCTGTTACCCTTCACTATTACAGTTTAACCGATCCTTCTCCTTTCACCTCCTGTTATTTCTACAGCCTTTTAGATGAAGGGTTGTTGATCATAATTATGATGTTGTAACACAGCCTGCACGAGATAGCAACATCTAGTAGTGTGATTCTCACTAAGGGACAAAATCTGAGGCAGGATTGGGGTAAGTGCTGACCAAGGTCAGTGTTGGAGGGAAAACATAGCCTCTCTCAGGTTCTCCCTGAAGTCCTTTGGAATTAACAGAACCCAGTGCCATGCAGAGCACTGAGCTGAGCAGAGTCACCAAGTGATGCTTAGTAGGAGGCGTGGATGGACTCTTCCTTTCTCTTCATCTCTAGTATCTATCTGATTGAGGCATGTCTGTGGGACTTTCACTTATTTGCAAACCACCTCCCATATCTGCAGAGCACCAGATGACTTCCTTTTCTCTTCTCTTTTCCCTTCTGTTTCCTCTCCCCCAAACTCTAGAAAGATATGGGATTGAGATATTTTGCCATTTGCACGATGACTTCTGGGAATCCCATGAATTAGTTGATTTCTCTTCTGTATTTCCTGAATGCAGGGCCACAGTTTAAGCTGAGTAAACAACACTTTGCAAAATTCCAAGAGGCACGATACAAACTCATAGCTGAATGTTTAAAGCAATATTCCAGCAGATGGCAGTAAAGTGCCATGAAGAAGAGGTGCCTTGCGGTGGGTAGTATCTCTTGATTCATTTGCCAGGACTCTCACAGGGCATAACTGATTTACATCAGTCACTGTTAAACTGAGGGCCCAGCATAAAGACAACTGCATTTAGCACCACCTGAAAGCTCCGTGCTTGGCCTGGCTGTACCCAAATGGAGCAGGGAACCAGGGCCTCTCTTCTACCACAGTCACTGGAGCCCCAAGACATGGGTTCAAGGGTCCTCGATCTATAGCTAGAGGACCAAATTCAACCACTGCCTATTTTTTGTTTGGCTAGAAAAATCAGAATAGTTTTTACATTTTAAAAATGGTTGAATTTTTTTTTTGACAGGTCAAAATGAAATAAAAATCAAAACTCAGTGTTCATAAATAATTTTTTTTATTGGAACACAACTCCACTCATTTGTTTTCGTATCATTTCTGGCTTTTTTCTGTCCTACAAATCAGAGTTGAGAAGTCATGCTAGACACTCTATTTATTATCTGGCCCTGTGTTAGTTAGCTTTACATTGCTGTAACAATGTACCTGAGAGAATCCACTTAAAAGGAGGAATAGCCTATTTTGACTTATGATTTCCTAGTTTTCAGTTCACAGTTACTTGGCCCTGTTGTTTTGGCCTGTGGTGGCACAGTACAACATGACAGAAGTGTGGAGGATGTCTGTTTACCTCATGTCAGCCAGGAAGCCAAGCAAGAGGAAGAGAAGGGCACAGCTATAAAGACCTAACTTCTTTTTGGTAGACCCTGCTGCCTAAAGCCTCTACCAATAGTGCCACAGGCTGAAGACCAGACCATGAACCCACTTTGGGGGTTGATTATCCAAACTATCCCAGGTCCTTGACAGAATTATGTTGTCAACTCCTGGATCAGTCCTTAGGGATTTCCACTGGCCTCAAAACTGTCACGATGTTTTTGGGTGTGCATACATAAGCAGAGGGTGAACTAGGGCCAAGATGGGTGGCAGTATCATGGTCTGCATGCACTGTGGGTCCTAGGAGAAGGTGGTGACGGGTCCTCCTTGTCTAGGTCATAGTCCCCTATCCACAGGGTGCAATGCCTGGGAGAAGCTATCTCCTCTCAGCCCCAGGACTGGCTCCAGTCATTAAGGGCTAATTGTCAAGGATATATTTTTGCTTTAGAATTCCTGTGTGGAAGTATCAAGAATACAAGTAATAATAAGTGTTGGTTAGGATGTGGGGAAAAAGGTACATACATTGCTGGTGGGACTACAAATTGGTGCTACCATTTTGGAAAGCAGTATGGAGATTCCTTAGAAAACTTGGAATCTAACCACAATTTGACCCAGCTATCCCACTCCTCAGTTTATACTCAAAGGACTGAAAATCAGCATACTATAGTAAGGCAGCCACATAATGTTTATAGCAGCACAATTCACAATAGCTAAACTATGGAACCAACCTAGATGTCCTTCAACAGATGAATGGATAAAGAAAATGTGGTATATATACACCATGGAATATTACTTAGCCTTCAAAAAAATGAAATTATAACATTTATAGGTAAATGGATGGAACCAGAGAACATCATGCTAAGAGAAATAAGCCAATGCCAAAAAAACCAAAGGCCGAATGATTTCTCTGATAAGTGGATGCTAATCCATAGTGGGGGTGGGGGTAGGGAAGAATGAAGGAACTTTGGATTGTGCAGAAGGGAGTGAGGAGAGGGGTGGGAGTATGGGGATGGGCAGGATGGTAGAACTAGACAGACATGATTACCCTGTATACATGTATGATGACACTACTGGAGTGACTCTGCACCATGTACAGACAGAGGAATGAGATGTTGTGCTCCATTTGTGTACAATATGTCAAAATGCATTCTACTGTCATGTATAACTAATTAGAACAAATTAAAAAAGATAGAAGAGAGACCAGTAGAATAGAAGAAGGGGTTGAGGGGAAGGGAGGGGAGGGAAAGAGGAGGTACTGGGGAATGAAATTGATCAAATCATACTGTTTTATTATGTGCACATATGAATATATTATAACAAATCTCACTATTGTGTATAATTATAATGCACCAATAAAAAGGAAAAAAAAAGATAATAATTACAATTAATAACGACAACAACAAAAAAGAATTCCTGCTTGGCTTAGGGTCCCAGGTCCATGTACTGATTTTTTTTTTATTGGTTGTTCAAAACATTACAAAGCTCTTGACATATCATATTTCATACATTAGATTCAAGTTGGTTATGAACTCCCAATTTTACCCCAAATACAGATTGCAGAATCACATCGGTTACACATCCACATTTTTACATAATGCCCTATTAGTAACTGTTGTATTCTGCTACCTTTCCTATCCTCTATTATCCCCCCTCCCCTCCCCTCCCATCTTCTCTCTCTACCCCATCTACTGTGATTCATTTCTCTCCTTGTTTATTTTCCCATTCCCCTCACAACCTCTTATATGTAATTTTGATAACAATGAGGGTCTCCCTCCATTACCATGCAATTTCTCTTTTCTTTCCCTTTCCCTCCCACCTCATGTATCTGTTTAATGTTAATCTTTTCTTCCTGCTCTTCCTCCCTGCTCTGTTCTTAGTTGCTCTCATTATATCAAAGAAGACATTTGGTATTTGTTTTTTAGGGATTGGCTAGCTTCACTAAGCATAATCTGCTCTAGTGCCATCCATTTCCCTGCAAATTCCATGATTTTGTCATTTTTTAGTGCTGCGTAATACTCCATGGTGTA
>NW_026000000.1:11283932-11295480 GCF_001458135.2 Marmota marmota marmota | reverse complement strand
TTTTTGTAGACCCTTTTGGGTCTTCTAAGTATAGAATCATGTCATCCACAAATAGTGATAATTTAAGTTCTTCCTTTCCTATTTTTATGCCTTTAATTTCTTTTGTCTGTCTAATTGCTCTGGCCAGTGTTTCGAGAACTATATTGAATAGAAGTGGTGATAGAGAGCATCCCTGTCTTGTTCCAGATTTTAGGGGGAATGCCTTCAATTTTTCTCCATTGAGAATGATGCTAGCCTGAGGCTTAGCATAGATAGCTTTTACAATGTCGAGGTAAGTTCCTGTTATCCCTAGTTTTTCTAATGTTTTGAACATAAAGGGATGCTGTACTTTGTTGAATGCTTTTTCTGCGTCTATCGAGATGATCATATGGTTCTTATCTTTAAGTCTATTGATGTGGTGAATAACATTTATTGATTTCCGTATATTGAACCATCCTTGCATCCCAGGGATGAATCCTACTTGATCATGGTGCACAATCCATGTACTGATTTTGACTCCTGGGCCTAGAATAATACTTCCAACTTTTCAAACTCCTGTGTCGACAATTTGAACATCTACTACTGTCTTAACTGTCTATAATACCAACTGAGCTTACCCTGATTTTTTCCCACATTTAAAAAAATGATGCGTTAATATCATACAAAATAGTGAGATTTGTTGTTACATATTGCTTCATATTCATATATGAGCAAAGGAAAGTTACGTCCATTTCATTTGACTTTCCTATTTCTATCCCTCCTCCATTCCCTTCATTTCCCTTTGTCTAATCCAATGAACTTCTATTCTCCCCCTCCCCACTCCCCCTTGTTGTGGTTTAGCATCCACATATCAGAGAACATTTGGACTTTGTTTTTTTGTGGGGGGGGGACTGGCTTATTTTACTTAGCATGATATTCTTCAGTTCCATCCATTTACAAGCAAATGCCATATTTTATTCTTCTTTAGGGCTGAGTAATATATCCATTGTGTATATGTACCACATTTTCTTTATGCATTCATCTGTTGAAGGGCATCTAGGTTGGTACCATAGCTTAACTATTGTAAATTGAGCTGCTATAAACATTGATATGGCTGCGTCACTGTAGTATGCTGATTTAAAGACCTTTGGGTATAAACCAAGGAGTGGGATAGCTGGGTCACATGGTAGTTCCATTCCACATTTTCTGAGGAATCTGTACTGCTTCCCAGAGTGGTTGCACCAATTTGAAGTCCCACTAGCAATGTATGAGTGTACCTTTCCCCTCACATCCTCGCAAACACTTATTGCTTGTATTCTTGATAATTGCCGTTTTGACTGGAGTGAGATGACATCTCAGTGTAGTTTTAATTTGCATCTCTCTATTAGTTTGATACCAACCCATTTATTAATTCTTGTACTTTAGTCTGTTCCTGAGATGACATGATGGAGAGTTGGGGCCTATATTTCTTCTAGTAGGTGCAAGTCTCTGGTCTAATACCTAGGTCTTTGATTCTCTTTCAGTCGAGTTTTGTGAACAGTGAGATATAGGGGTTAAATTTCATTATACTGCATATGAATTTCCAGTTTTCCCAGCATCATCTGTTGAAGAGGCTATCTTTTCTCCAATGTATATTTATGACTCCTTTGTCTAGTATGAGATATATATTTATGTGGGTTTATCTGTGTCTTCTATTCTGTTCCATTGGTCTACATGCCTGTGTTGGTGCCAATACCATGCTGTTTTTGTTACATAGATCTGTAGTATAATTTAAAATCTGGTGTTGTGATGCCTTCTGCTTTACTCTCCTTGCTAATAATTGCTTTGGCTATTCTGGGTCTCTTATTTTTCCAAATGAATTTTTGCCTTTTCTAGTTCTCTGAATAATGTCATTGGGATTTTGATAGAAATTGCATTAAATCTGTATAACACTTTTGGTAGTATGGCTATTTGGACAATATTAACTCTGCCTATCAAAGAACATGGGTGATATTTCCACTTTCTAAGTTCTTCAGTTTCGTTCTGGGTCTTCTGTAATTTTAATTTTTTTTTATTTGTAGTTGGACACAATACACAATACCTTTATTTTATTTATTTTTATATGGTGCTGAGGATTGAACCCAGGGCCTCGCACATGCTAGGAGAGCACTATACCTCTGAGTCACAACCCCAGCCCTCTTCTGTACTTTTCATCATAGAGATCTTTTGTTAGATTGATTCCCACGTATTTTTTTTCTTTTGAGGCTATTGTGAATGGAATATTTTTCCTGATTTCTCTTTAAGATGATTTGTCATTACTATATAGAAATGCAATTGATTTATTGGTGTTAATTTTTCTCCACTTTGCAGAATTCATTTATGAGAAGCTTTCCAGTGGAGTTTTTTTGAATCTTCTCAATATAGAATCAAGTCATTTGTAAATAGGGAGAGTTTGAACTCTTCCTTTCCTTATTGTATCCCTTTAATTTCTTTTGTCAAATTGCTCTGGCTAGGGTTTCAGGCACTATGTTGAATAGAAGTGGTGAAAGAGGGCATCCATATCTTGTTCCTGTTGTTAGTGGGAATGCTTTCAATTTTTATCCACTTAGAATGATGTTGCCCTTGGGGTTAGCATATATAACTTTAACAATGTTGAAATATGTTCCTACTATCCTTAGTTTCTCTAGTGTTTTGAGCAATGAATGGATGCTGAATTTTATCAAATGCTTTTCCTGCATCTATTGAGATATTGTCTTTAAGTCTACTGATATGATGAATTATGTTTATTGATTTCCCTATATGGAACCAACCTTGCATCCCTGGAATGAACCCCACTTGATCATGGTGCAATATCTTTTTAACATATTTTTTTGGTATGTGATTTGCCAGTAGTTTGTTAAGGATTTTTGCATCTATGTTATCAAGGGTATTGGTTTGAGGTTTTCTTTCCTTGATGTCTTTGTGTCTAGTTTTGATATTTAGCTTCATAGAATGAGTTTGGAAGAGTTCCCTTGTTTTCTATTTCTGGAAAAATTTAGAAATGGTTTGAATGTCTGGTAGAACTTGGCTGAGAATCCATCTAGTCCTGGGCTTTTCTTTGTTGGTAACATGTCTAGTCTTTTGAGGAAACTCCATACTGATTTCCATAGTGGTTCTGCAAATTCACAATCCCACCAACAGTGTAAAAGTCTTCCATTTTCTGCACATCCTCTCCATAATTTCTTATTATTTATATTCTTTTTTTGTAAAAGTTTTTTATATTTACTTTAAAAAAATTTTTTATGTGGTACTGAGAATTGAACCCAATGCCTCACATGTGTGAGACAGGTGCTCTACCGCTGAGCTATAACCCCAGTCCCTTATTATTTGTATTCTTGATGGCACCATTCTAACTGGAATGAGATGAAATCTCAGAATAGTTTTGATTTGTATTTCCCTAATTACTAAAGATGTTGAACATTTGTTCATATATTTATTGGCCATTTGTATTTCTTCTTTTGAAAACTGTTTAATTCATTTACCCTTTTATTAATTGAGTTATTTGGTTTTTTTTTGTGGTGCTTACTTCTTTGTATATTCTATATATTAATCCTCTGCCAGAAGAGTAGCTAGCAAAGATTTTTTTTCTCCCATTTTGTAAGTTCTGTTGTTACATTCATAATTGTTTCTTTGCTGTGTAAAACTTTAAGTTGACGTCATACCATTTATTAATTCCTGGCGTTATTTCCTGAGCTTTAGGGATCCTATTGAGGAAGTTGTTACCTGTGTTTATATGTTGGAGTGTTGAGCCTATGTTTTTTTCTAGGAGTTGCAAAGTTTCTGGTTTAATTTCTAGGTCTTTGATCCTTTTTTGAGTTGACTTTTGTGCAGGGTGAAGAAAGAGATGTAGTTTCATTTTTACATATGGATACCCAGTATTCCCAGAACCATTTGTTTAAAAAGCTTTCTTTTCTCCACTGTATGCTTTTGGTGCCTTTTTCAAGGATCATATGTCTGTGTCCATATGGGTTTGTCACTGTGTCTTCTATTTTGCTCCATTGGTGCATGTATTCTTTTCCCCCCAGTACCATGTACTAAAATTCTGTGGTATAATTTGAAGTCAGGTATTTTGATGCTTCCAGCATTGCTTTTTTTTGGCTTAGAATTGCTTTGGCTATTTTGGTCTTTTATTCTTCTAAAAAAATCTTAGGATCATGTTTTTCTAGTTCTGTGAAGAATGTTATTGGTATTTTGATGAGGATTGCATTGAAACTGTATATTGCTTTTGGTAGTGTGACTTTTTTTTTTTTTTTTGTACCAGGGATTGAACTCAGGAGCACTCTACCACTGAGCCACATCCCCAGCTTTATTTTGTATTTTTTTTAGACACAGGGTCTCACTGAGTTGATTAGCGCCTTGAAGTTGCTGAGGCTGGCTTTGAACTTGTGATCCTCCTGCCTCAGCCTCCCTAGCTGCTGAGATTAGAGGGATGTGCCACCACACCCAACTAGTATGATCATTTTAACAATATTAATTTTGTCTCTCCATGAACATTGGAGGTCTCCACCTTTTGGTGTCTTTTTCAATTTCTCTCTTCAGCATTCTATAGTTTTCATTGTAGAGGTCTTTCACCTCTTTGGTTAGATTTATTCCTGGTTTTTTTTTTTTTTTTGAGGCTATTGTATCTGGGATTGTTTTCCTGATTTCTTTCTCATCAGGTTTACTATTGGTGTATAGGAAAAATATTGACTTTTGTTTGTTGATTTTGTTAACTGCTACTTTGCTAATTAAAAGACAAAATTCTTATATGTATTTTTAGTTGTTAATGGGCCTTCATTTTATTCATTTATTTATATGTGGTGCTGATAATCAAACCAGTGCCTCACACATGCTGGGCAAGCACTCTACCACTGAACTACCACCCTAGCCCATATTTTGCTAAATTTATTTATTGAGCTTACACTGATTTGAATGTTGCCCAATGTATACATGTATCATCATCTGGGACCTCATAAATACATAAAATTTCTGCATTAATTAAGAAAAAATTCCAGCTGTTTTCCAACAATATGTAAGGAAATCCTTTATGACCTTCTGAATAATAGGGTAATATACTCAGACAAGAGGTTGCTAAACTCATAAAACCTAAACTTATAGCCTCTGGTCCAGTGGTCTTGGGTTCTCCATACAAGCACCCTTAACAGATCAACTCAGTGAGAATACTCTGCACAACAAAATGGTTGATTTCCTTGACTATCTTTTGTGAAAAAAGATATGTTTATGATATCTGATAAAATATCTACCACCCCCTCAGGAAATCTGAGTCCTTTGGAAGGATGTAGAGAATCCAACCACCTGCCTCCTCCTGCACCATCATCAGGTCCAAGGCACTGCATCTTTTTGCTGAAGGTCATTGCAAAAGCTCCTTACAGCTTCCCCTGTTTATGCTTTTACCTTACTAGTCTGCTCTCAAGGGATCAACTTGAGTGACTACTAACCCTTCAGAGAGCTCACAAACCCTCCTCTGCTCAAAATATTGCAACATCTTCCAATTCACTGAGAGCAAAGGCTGGAATCCTTCCAGTTGTACACAGTCTCTTCTTATCTTTCCAACCTCACACATTTGTGCCCTCCCCTCATTCCAGCCTCATTCCTTGTTATTTTTTTCGGGATACCAAGCACACACCACATTGGGAACATTCACCCTGCTGCTTACCACTTTCTGGAACACTCCTCCCTGGATATTCTCCTTCAATCCTTTGC
Organism: Marmota marmota marmota; assembly: GCF_001458135.2. Taxonomy (NCBI): domain Eukaryota; kingdom Metazoa; phylum Chordata; class Mammalia; order Rodentia; family Sciuridae; genus Marmota; species Marmota marmota. The sequence goes on along the minus strand of NW_026000000.1, from coordinate 11,289,801 downwards.
TCAAATATAATTTTCTTCATGAGGCCTATATCTGTCCTTCTTAACATTGTAGCGTATTCCCCCACTCTCATCTCACTGCAGAATTTAGCCACTCTGACATACTATTTGATTTGTTTACTTGTCAACTACGGCTTGTCAACTGCTTTCCCTTACTAGCATGTGAGCTCTAGGAGGTAAGGCATGTTTTGCTCATGCATATGCCCCAAGCGCTTAGAATCTGCAACATAGCATGTGCTTAGCACATATCTGTTGGATGTATAAGGAATGAAATGAATTCTCTCTGTCTCTGTCTCTCTCTTTTTTTTTTTTTTGGCCACTGGGGATTGACCCAAGGACACTTAACCACTGAGCTATATTTCCAGTCCTTTTTAAATTTTTATTTTGAGACAGGATCTTGTTAATTTGCTTAATTCCTCACTAAGTTTCTGAGGCTGGCCTCAAACTTGTGATTCTCCTCACTCGACCTCCTGGATTGCTGGAATTACAGGTGTGCACTTCCACCTCCAGCAGAAATGAATTCTTGAGATGTTAGTGTGCCTAAGTACTGAAAACTGTGCTAGAAGTATAGGCACTTCTTTTACTAACCCATTTGCTCAAGACACTTGGGTATTGTTTAGCTTAGGATTTGACAAGACCCTAAAGCACAAGAAGTAAAATCAAGAATCAATAAATGGGATGGAATTGAACTAAAAAGCTTCTTTACAGCTGGGCAAGGTGATGCACTCCTGTAATTCCAGTGGCTCAAGAGGCTAAGGCAGGAGGATTGCAAGTTCAACGTCAGTCTTAGCAACTTAGCAAGGCATTTAGCAACTCAGGGAGACCCTGTCTCTAAATAAAATATAAAAAAAGGACTGGGGATGTGGCTCAGTGGTTAAGTGCCCCTGGGTTTAATCCCCAGTACACACACACACAAAAAAAGCTTCTTCACAGTAAAGAAATAATCAATAACATGAAGAGAGATCCTGCAGAATGGGAGAAAATCTTTGTCACATGTACCTCAGATAGAATATTAATCTCCAGGATATATAAGAACTCAAAAAAACTTAACACCAAAAAAAACCCAAATAACCCAATCAATAAATGGGCTAAGGAACTGAACAGACACTCCACAGAGGAAGAAATACAATCAATCAACAAATATATGAAAAAAATACTCAATATCTTTAGCAATTAGAGAAATGCAAATTAAAACTAAAGTGAGATTCCATCTCACTCCAGTCAAAATGGCAATTACCAAGAATACCAGCAACAAATTATCAAAAAATCAAGCAACAGTAAGTGCTGGAGAGGATGTGAGGGAAAAGGTACATTAATTCATTGCTGGTGGGATTGCAAATTTGGGGCAATCACTTTGGAAAGCAGTGTGGAGATGCTTCAGAAAACTTGATTAATGGAATCACCATTTGACCCAGCTATCCCACTCCTGGATCTGTACCCAAATGACTTAAAATCAGTACACTTCAGAGATACAGCTACCTCATTGTTTATAGAAGCTCAATTCACAATAGTTAAACTGTGGAAATAGCCTAGATGCCCCTCAATAGATGAATGGATAAAGAAATTGTGGTGTATATATATATATATATATATATATATATATATATATGTGTGTGTGTGTGTGTGTGTGTGTGTATGCACGTGTGTGCGTATGCACAATGGAATACTACTCAGCCTTAAAGAAGCATGAAAGTATGGAATTTATGGTCAAATAGACAGAATTAGAGAATATCATGCTAAGTGAAGTAAGCCAATCCCCCCAAATGTTATCTCTGATAAGTGGATGCTGATCCATAATGGGCAGGGGAAAGGGAAGAAGGGAGGAATTTTGGATTGAGCAGAGGGGAGGGAGGGGAAGGAAAGGAGAGGAGGGAGAGTGTGTGTGTGTGGGAATATGGTAGCATGATATGGACATGATTACCCCATGTATGGGTATCAATGCACGAATGGTGTAAAACCAGAGAAATGGTTGTGTTCCATTTGTGTAAAAAAAGTTGTGCTCCATTTGTGTAAAAAAAAAATACAAGCAACAATAAGTATTGGTGAGGATGTGGGGAAAAGGTACACTCATACATTGTTGGTGGGACTGCAAATTGGTGCAATCACTCTGTAAAGCAGTATGGAGATTCCTCAGAAAACTTGGAATGGAACCACCATTTGACCCACTTCACTCCTCAGTTTATACCCAAAGCACTTAAAATCAGCATACTACAGCAACGATGCAGTCACATCAATGTTTATAGCAGTTCCAATTACAATAGCTAAGCTATGGAACCAACCTAGGTGCCCTTCAACAGATGAATGGGAAAAAGAAAATGTGGTCTATATACACAATAGAATATTACTTAGCTATAAAGAAGAATGAAATTGTGATATTCTCTTGTAAATAAATAGAATTGGAGAATATCATGCTGAGTAAAATAAGCCAGTCCCAAAGAACCAAAGGCCAAATGTTCTCTCTGATATGAGGATGCTAATTCACAATAAGAAGGTGGTGGCTAGGGAAGAATAAAGGTACTTTGGATTAGACAGAGGGGAGTAAATGGAGGGGCAGGGGTATGAGGATAGGAATGACAGTATAATGAATAGGACATTATTATCCTATGTGTATATATGATTACACAACTGGTGTAAGTCTACATTATGTACAATTAGAGGAATGAAGAGTTATACTCCATTTATGTATGATGTGTCAAAATGTATTCTACTGTCATATATTACTAATTAGAACAAAAAAATATAAAATAATAAGGAAACAAAGAAAGAAAAGATTGGGTATTGTTTTAACAGGACTCCTGGTTGGAATTCATGAGACAACTTCTTTAAGTGAGAGTCAAAGCTCTCTGAACTTGAGTTTTCTTATCAGAGCAATGACCATCGACTTCTCAGGGTAGTGTTAGAAAGTCATGTATGAAAGCCACCCAGCAACACTGTACCTACCACTCATCATGAATGTGGTTGTGATTAAATCATCATAAAGACTGTGACGGAAAGACTGGAAAATAACTTTGGCGACTTGATGTGGATGGTTTCAAGAATTGGGTTAGAGAACAAGCACAATCATTCCACTCTGAGTTGTTTTATTTCAACTAATTTAGTTTAGCCTGACAACCATGACAAGTGCAATATTTTGGCAAATTTCATTTAATTTGGCACACCAAATGGAAGTAATATTATTTTCTGTATGACAGACCCCATGAGTATATAGTTAGGATGATTGGAACAGAAACCTTTATTGTGCATTTGAATGGTTATTTTTATGATAATATACTCACATTGTGTATATGTTCTGTAAGCTAAGATATAATCAGTAAGTAGTTTATCATTTATAAGTAAAAGATATAAATGACAATGCATGTTTATTCTCCAGAAACATGTGGAAAGACGAACATAAAACATCCAGGCATCACAGGGTCAGGGAGTTTTATAAATGGCAAAGATGTTAGAAATTCAACATCCAGAGGAAGGATTGATATGTCTCGGAGGACACTCTTTCTGGCGGTCTGCAACAGCTTCCCTTTGGCTAAATTGTCACATTTGGCATCTACTTTAGGAAAACTAGCAAACTTTTCAGTCTTTTTCAATTAAATGCTGAGATGCTGTCCCTCTTGCCAACCTGACGTTAATTTGCCTCCTGTTGCTGCACCTTCAGTGGTTCCCCATTTCCTTTATGATCGACGCCAAAGAAATTCACGATCTGGCACCAACATACTTAAGACTGTTACTTTCTTTCACATATGCTTTGTTCTAGTCTTGGCCTCAGTGCGAGCTCAGATTTCTGGGATGGAGGACCACTATGTTTTGGGGCACCAGAGCCAAAAGATCAGGGATATTATGGCAGCAATGCCTTATCTGGGGTTCTGCTCTTAAGTTTTTCCAGACTTCAGTGCAGTGGAGGCTGCAGAGAGAGAAAGTCAATATTATTAGACTATCATGAACCTCCGGGACCCAGCCAAGATTAGAACAGTGCATGGTAAACAGCAAGGTTCTATACTTGAACAATTCTTTATAGTGAAGGAGCCATCTTGAGTGGGTTGGTCTAGTTCATCTTCATGATAATTACCCTTGTGGCTAACACACAGCCCATGAGTCCTCTAATAGTCACTGCTATCTATGGTTTGGATTTGAAATGTCCCCCAAAGGCCTATATGTTAAAGGCTTGGCCCCCAGTCTATGGTGCTATTAGGAGGTGTGGTAGAGCATTTAAGAGATTGGGCCTAATGGAAGGAAATTAGGTCACTGGACATGTGTCTTTGAAGGGGAGGTTGGGAGATTAGCTTCTTCCCTCTCTTGCTTCCTGGTTGTCATGAGGTGAGTGCTCCTGCCATAATGTATTATGCCACCATGGGTCCAAAGGCAATAGGGTCAAGTGATGGTGGCCTGCAACCTCTGGAGCTGTGAGTCAAAATACAACTTTCCTCCTTTAACCTCCCATGTTCATGAATAGGCAGAATTAATATTGTTAAAATGGCTGTAATATCAAAAGCAATATACAGATTCAATGCAATCTCCATCAAAATACCAATGACATTCTTCTCAGAACTAGCAAAAACAGTCCCAAAATTCAGAATAGCCAAAGCAATCCTAATCCAAAAAAGCAATACTAGAGGCATCACAATACCTGGCTTCAAAATATACCGTAGAGCTACAGTAACAAACTGCATGGTACTAGCATAAAAACAGACACATAGACCAATGATACAGAATTGAAGACACAGAGACAGACCCACACATCTATACTCATCTGACGCTTGACTAAGTTGCCAAAAACATACACTGGAGAAAAGACAGCCTTTTAAACAAATGGTGCCGGGAAACTGGATATCCATATGTAGAAGAATGAAAATAGACCCTTATTTCTCATCCTGGACAAAAGGCAACTTAAAATGGATCAAACACCTAAGAATTAGACCAGAAACTATGCAAGACCTAGAAGAAAATGTAGGGTCAATACTCCAAAATATAACCCCAGGGAACTACTTCCTCAAAAGGACCCCTAAACTCAGGAAATAATGCTAAGAATTTATAAATGGGATGGCATCAAATTTAAAACTTCTGTACAACAAAGGAGACAATCAGGAATGTGAAGAGAGAACCTACAGAATGAGAGAAAATCTTTGTGAGCTACCTTTCTAACAGAGGATTAATATCTAGAATATATGAAGAACCCCAAAAAGTTAAGACCAAAAAAATCATATAACCCAATTAATAAATGACAAATTAACTAAATAGTCCCTTTTCAAGAGAAAAAATACAAATAGCTATTTTTTTTTTTTTTGGAGAGTAGGATGTGGGTGTATTTGAGAATTAACATTGTTTATCCTAGTACAGTACATCTTCTAACCACAAAGATTCACATCTATCCCACATGTAAAATCTATTCAAACTATCCCAACAGTCTCCAAATTCTCAACCTATTGTAGCATAATTCAGTTCTAAAAGCTCATCTAAATATTATCAGGTCAAAACAGGTGTGATTAAGATTCTTGCATGATCCATTCTGGGGCAAAATCCCTCTTTATCTGTAGGCTGAAAAAACTAGAAAACAGATTGCATCCAAAATACAATGGTGTGATGGAGATAGGATCCAAGTTATAGATATACCCATTTTGAAAGGGAGAGAGGGGTAAGAAGAATAAAAGGAGTTACTTCCAACTCCCTCAACATTTAGAAATTCAACTAGGCAAACTCCAATAATTTTCAGGACCTGGGAAGAATCCTCTGTGGTTCTTGGCTACGACATCTGGGCCTGCAGCTCTGCCATCTGAGTCATCCTCCCTTTTGCTTGAATGGTAGTATATATTTTCAGCTGAGTATTTCCATCAGCCTTCTTCTGTGCTGTACAATTTCAGGAGTCTGACAGCCTTCCTTC
>NW_026000000.1:11087403-11277004 GCF_001458135.2 Marmota marmota marmota | reverse complement strand
GCAGTTTCCGCGGGCTCCTAGCCCTGGGCCAGGGCAGTTCCGGGAGCCGGAACTCGGCGTCTCCGTGCTCGGTGTATGCTCCGATAAGAGCAGGCTCCAAGAAGCAGCCTGCGCAGGCTCCCCAGCCCTGGGCCAGGGCGGTTCCGGGAGCCGGAACTCAGCCGCCCCGCGCTCGGTGCTCGCTCCGATAAGAACAGGCTCTAAGAAGCACCCAGGCACTGAGCCCAAGCAATCTGTCTGCAAGCCGCAGGCGAATGGCAGCCTGAAATTACCTGTTCTATGGCTGAATGAGCTGCGGTCAGTCGAAAACACGGATGGTGACGTCAGCTTTCCAACATGGTGGCCACTGGCCTCCTCTGTGGTCTGACCGGTGTGGAGAACCGAGATGGACCACTTCCTTCCCCCGTCTCGAACCCAGAATTCGGCCCTGAGTACGGTGCTTGCATGGCTGGCAGAAACTGCAGCGCTGTATCCCTGCGTCGCTATCTCCTCGTTTCCCAGCGCGTGCTGCAGACTCTAGCCGCGGGGTGATTTGCTGAATAAGCAGTGTTACCCTCCGTGCGACAAACCTCTCACGTTTGAGTCCCCGTAGCCGATCCTCGTGCGATGGAAATCCTTCCTCCAGGTTCCGGAGCACCCCACTATTGCTGGAAATTCCTAACACGATAGCCTTTAGCCGTCCTGACTCGTCATACTCCCACACAGTGAAGCAGCACACGGGGGCAATGCACTCCCCTTGCTGCCATCTTCTCATTTACAAATAGCTATTAAACATATAAAAAAAAGTTCAATATCATTGGCAATTAGGGAAATGCAAATTAAAACTACACTAAGATTTCAACTCATTCCAGTTAGAATGTCAGTCATCAAGAATACAAATAATAAATTCTGGAGAGGATGTGGAGAAAAAAGGAATATTTTTCTGTTGGTGATGATTATAAATTTGTACAACCATGGAGGGAACCAGTATGGAGTTTCCTCAAAAGACTAGGCATAGAACCGCCATATGACCCAGCTCTATGACTTCTTAGTATTCACCCTGAAGAATTAAAGTCATCACACTACAGAGATACGTGCTTACCCATTTTTTAGAGATGCACAATTAACATTAGCCAAACTATGGAACCAGCCTAGGTGTCCATCAGCAGAATGAATGAATAAAGAAAATGTGATATATATACACAATGGAATTTATTCAGTCATAAAGACAAATGAAAGTGTCGTTTGTAGGAAAGTGAAACTAGAGACCGTTTTGTTAAATGAAATAAGCTACTCAGAAGGTCAAGATTCATATGTTTTCTCTCATATGTGGAGCATAGGAAAAAGAAAAAGAAAGGTGAGGGTTGAGGATCTCATGAGAATCAAAGGAAGATAAGTAGAGGAAAGGGACCAAAGGGTGAGAGGTGGGATATGCTGGGGAGTGATACTGGCCAAATTATATTATTATTTGTGTATTGTGTGCATGTACAAATATGTAACAAAAAATCCCATCAGTATATACAAGGGAAAAAAAGGTGTATATGTGGGGGTCTCATGAGGCTCAAAGGGAGATCAGCAAGAGGAAAGGGAGCAGGGAGTGGGAAGAGGGGAGGAAGGGGGAAAGTGCTGGGGAGTGATATTTGTCAAATTATATTGTTATATTGTATGCATGTATGAATATGTAACAACAAATCCCATCATTATGTACAACTATTAGGACCAATAAAAATGTGAAAAGAAATGTAAACCGAGCCAACAAACAAGCAACACTCCCCACAAAAGCAAAAACAAAAACAAAACAAACCTTTCCTCCTTTTTAGGTTGATTCTCTCAGGCTTTTTCTCAGAGTAATGGAAAACTGACTAACACTAAAAAGTCATCATTTTTTAGGGAACTGACAATTTCTATCATTTAAACTGTTTCAGAGTACAGAATAACAAAGAAACAGTTCTCATATTTTTTTTTTCTAATGTTTTACAGAATCCAGATCCCGTATTGGACAGAAATTTCATGAGAATAAAATATATATAGGTTAATTCCACTCAAAAACAAAGGTACAAAGATCTCAGTTAAAATATGAGCAAATAAAAAATGCAGGGCCCTAAAGGGCAGAGCATCTTGATAGAGACCATTTATACAAGCAATGCAAGGATAGTTCAGCAAAAGGAAATCTGTTAAAATTATTCACCATGTAACTAAATGGAAATAAAATAACTGAGTGATCTGAATGGATGCCTGGAAACACATTTGGGAAATTGTAAAACCCTTCTCCAAGGCCACCCTTGAGGGCAGTGCTTGGCAAGGTAAACAGATGCCACTAAACAGATGTGACAGTGGCCCTTCATTGTTCCCAAAATGGTAAATACTTACAGTTTTAAAATAATGTTTTCTCCAAGTCCTGATTCTCTGAAAGACTCTGCCTGAGTCAGTTAAAAAATAGCTGACTCTATCAGCTTCTTTTTTCTTTTTTTGTCTTGGGGGTATACATATATATGGTAAAAAATATATACAGAATTAAAAAAATAAATGTTTAGGGTCCATAGGGATTTTCATTCCAGGATAGAATTGGAGGTTCTTGAGATTCCAAGAAGCATGTGCATACTGCTGATTGCTCAGAGCCTCAGGTAAAATTAGGAGAGCTCTCATTCCAAATGGAAGAATGTGAGCAAGGCCCCAAATCATGCAACACAAATGGTCAAGCCTTGACCTTTCTCATGATGTGGAGTAACTGGAGGATTCATACAAATGGTGTTTTAATCATAGCATAAGTTATTAATTTGAACCAGACAAAATGCTCTTGGGAATTCTTTATTCTGTGAAGGGGTTTTTATAAACTTCCATGATATTTCACCTAATTCTCCTTTGTTTACTTTCATTGAGACATTGTAATATTTTATAATTTAGACTTTTTCACCTTTGGAAATAGACCAGACTTGGAAAAAATGTTTTGTCAGGATTTTGGATGAATTTAGTAAGCTTTGTAATTTATGAAATCAGGACTGTGGATTTGAGGAAGTAGGATGGATGAGGCATGATCCAGCCTGGGCCAGCAATGGGACTCTGGACCCAGTCTTTGTCTCAGCGAGTCCATGGCCTTCTGGGCCACATCTCCATCTTGAGGCTGCTGGAACAATCCACATGGATTTTCATGGCACCCAACCCAGAAATACTTGGCCGAAAAGGATCAAATGAGAAGCCAGTTACTCACTTCAGGCTTTTAATTAGATCAGCAAGTGGTTCTGACAGAATAACTCAATGACCACTCTGTGGGCCGCACTGGCTCACTTGAACATGTGGCAAATTTATCCCAAAGTGTGTGTGTAGCAGACAGAGTGGATTAACTGTGCAGCCATTGCATTCTGAGAAACCCACTTGGGGAGACTGCAGACCGAGTGGTGCAGCATTTATTCTCACCTACATTCTCTTGAAATTCTCCTGTTTTCTATTGTCTACTATTTGGGATGAAGCTGAAGACCCATCCCAGTTTTTGCTGTGGAAACTGATCTGCTTCCTGGGATCAGCACAGTCTTCCTGGAAGGGAGTACAGAAATAGTGGAACTTCTTGCTAGGTGAGAATGAGGAAGCATTAAGTCTGATCTTTTTTTTTTTTTTTTTTTTTTAAGATATACATGACCGTAGAGTGTACTTTGACATATTATACATACATGGAGTTCAACTTCCCACCCTTGTGGTTGTACATGATGTGGAGTTACACTGGTTGTGAATTCATATATGAACGTGGGGAAGTTACGTTCCATTCCTTCTTTCCTGTTCCTGTCTCCCCTTCCCTTCATTCCCCATTTGTCTAAGCCAATGAATGTCTATTCTGAAAGGAAACCAAATTTCAGTCATGAGGAGATGGAAAGAAGGGAATGTAGAACTGCATGATATGGAAGAGCTCCTTGGTCACTGCTTCCAAAGTGATCTTAACTCTTGGAATTCCAGCTAAGTGTTTAAATTTCTTTTTTTTTTTTAAAGATAGGCTGAGCTGGGCTTTTTCTTACATGTACTGAACAGATCTTGAGTAGTACAAAGTGGGAATTGTCTTTGTAATTTTCTGAGTAAATGTTTCTATTACTTTCCTTTCTATGGGTGCCTCCTCACTTATGGAGTTGAACTTACAAATCTCTCAAACTGTTTCTTCTTTAGAAGAAAGAATTCTCTTCTTTCTTTCTGTCTCTGACTTACACACACACACACACACACACACACACACACACTCTCACTCACTTAATTTTTGGTGTTGAGTATTGAACCCAGGCCTTCCATATATCGAGCTCATTCTTTGGTTCTGAGCTATACTCACCACAGCCTTTCTTTTTTAATATTGTTTTTTAAGCCTTGGGGCCATGTACTTATAATATAGTAGTAATAATAATAATAGCCAATATTTATTGTAAATTTACTATGTTGTGGGCACTCTCCTAAGCATTCTTTTAAAATTTAAAAAATTTGAAAAATTTTTTATTTTGGTACTGGGGATTAAACCCAGAGATGCTTTACCACTTAACTACATCTCTAGTCCTTTTCATTTATTTGTTTATTTTTTTGAGATAGGATTTTCTATGCTGCTGAGGCTGGCCTCACATTTATGATCTTTCTTCCTCAGCCTCCTGAGTCACTTGGATTACAGGTGTAGGCCATGATGCTTGGCTCCTAAGCATTTTATGTGTATTTTGTAATCACTAATAACACTTTGAGGCTGTGACTGTTCCCCAGCTTTAAAGAAGATGATGACTAAGGTAGAATGAGATGCTGAGGTTACACCATTAGTGACACAAGGGGACCCAGGCAGTCCTAGGTTGGTGTGGTCTCAGGGACTGTGCACTTCAGTCTTCCTGTGTGGGCCTCTCCAAGCTAAGCAGAGAAGAAAGTTTTATGGGGAAGATTCAAAATTAACATTTAATTTCTTCTTCACAATTTAATTTATGGTTAATTACTCTATGTAACCCCTCAAGCACTAGTCTGAGACAGTCTGAACCAAGGACTGATATTATTCAGATCTTTTATATCTTTATTTTTATGTACTTAGTCTGTTAAAAGTGTATATTAAAATGGGGTACATTAAAACATTCTGGGGTGCTCATTTGTTCTATTTTGTCCTTGTAATTCTTAAAGAAGTTTCTTTCTTTCTTTCTTTTCTTTTCTTTTTTGGTGGTGGGAGGGCAAGGGCATACTGGGGATTGAACTCAGGGGCACTCAACCACTGAGCCACCTCTCCAGCCCTATCTTGTATTTTATTCAGAGACAGGGTCTCACTGAGTTGCTTAGCACCTTGCTTTTGCTGAGGCTGGCTTTGAACTTGGGATCCTCCTGCCTCAGCCTCCCAAGCCGCTGGGATTACAGGTGTGTACCCCCAAGCCCAGCCTTAAGGAGTTATTTTATGTGTTGGCCTGCTATGTTATTTGGGTCTGAAATGATAGTGAGGGCTATGCATTTTCTTTGCTTGTGCCTCCAGTCATCATAATATTTTTGTTTCTTTGCATATCTTTCCTTCCCTTCTTCCAGACTTCTACATTGTGTGTGTGTGTTAGGAATTAAAAAAACCTAGTGAAGGTCCTTTTTTATTTTAAAATTTATTGGTTCTTTTTAGTTATACATTGTGGGAGGCCGACATAGCATGTGACCAGCATTTTCTTCCCCTCCTGGTCAGCTGAGGAACTGTCGGCCACCCCGTGATCTGGTTGCTTAAATAACAGAAGACGGTAGCCCAGATCTTGAAAGTAGAGAAAACGCAAATGTGTCTTTGTGCATGGGCGTGCCTTCCTACATTCCCAGGGATCGAGCTACGCTCACCTGTTCCTTTGTGATATTACCCCTTGCCCTGTTTGGGATAGAATGTTCATGGAAACATACTTTGTGTGTCCCCTTCTCTTACTCTGGTCTTGGATGTGGCCTTCCTAGATGTCCGTCAACCTGCTGACAGCAGACATCATGAAGCTAGACTCAGCCTCTTGAAACCTGACCCCCTGCCTCATTTCAATGGCTTCTCCTCAATAAAAGGAGTCAGCATGAGCTCTCTCTCTCTCTCTCTCTCTCTCTCTCTCTGCAGACCCTTAAGGTCAGAGGAGCCGTCACAGGACCCCCAAAGAAAAAGGTATCTCTGTCTCTTGTGCGGTTATTTCACGCAGCCCAGTTCCCTTGGAGTGACCCCTGAGTGTTTTAGTCATGTCCATTGTGACAATATGTGGCAGCAGAATCCATTTTGGTATAATTATACAAGCATGGAATATATCTTATTTTAGAGTCCCATTCTTATGGATGTACATGGTGCTGGGATTCACTGGGTTGGTTTCATATGTACATGGGAAAATCATGCCAGATTCATTCCACTGTCTTCCCTTTGCTTATCCCCCCTCCATTCCTGACATTTCCCATTGTCTAATCTACTGCATTTCTATTCTTCCCCTCACCCCACCCCCTTATTGTGGGTTAGCTTCTGTATATCAGAGAAGAGATTCTTAATTGTATCTTTCCAGACACCTTCCCTAACCTGACTTGGGGGCCATGAACAAAAGGCACAACTTGGCTTCTTTAGAAGATTACTTACTCCTCATCTGTTCCTTATTTGCCAGCAACAAACAAACAAAAGCAAAAGGCGAGAGCAAAACCTGAGGAGCCAGCAGAGAGGATAATAATGCGACTGTTTTGGAGGAGCTCACAGGGAAAGAAGCAGCCAGAGTGACCCTGGGAACCTAAGTGGGGTGGTCCACTCTGGGTGCCTGGTATGACACATTCATCTACTCCACTGGGTGCAGTCGAGGCACGGAGAGCTTTCCGACAGGGCCTTCCTTTGGAATCCGAGCTTACTGTGGGGCTGCAGGCTGTGGCCCCCACTCACCATGTCCTCTCTTCTCTGCCCATCACAGTTTCTGTCTACCAGTGACCACCTGCTGCCGCGATCCCGCTTGGGGCCCACATCGCCTCCTCCCATCCCTAGTGAACCTTGTTCCCCATCTGCCACATTCTCCATCCCTGTGCAGGCTGTCTGCTCTCCAGCCATGTTCAGGTGCATCCATGTCCCTCACCTGCCGAGCTGTGCCTCCGCCAGCTTCCTGGCCGGCCGCCAGGTGTTCTGTCTGTCTCTGTATTCCCACCCAGGGTGCCCTCCACACCTCTGTCCACCCTTTGCCTACCTTGTTCTCCACCGGCTACATTTTTACACAAACATATCCTGCTTACAAATATATTTTGACTCCTGGGATGGTCTACAATTCAGATTCACAATAAGCACACTTTTTCAGATTTTTTTTTCTGATTTAAAGAAACAGAACAGTCTGGTGAATAGAAAGGAAGGTAAAGGGATGTTTTTGGGAAGATTCGTTCTCTTTCACAGTTCGGCACTGCTGACAAGACCTCTGCTTTCTTTTGTTTTTCCTTTGGCTTATGAGTTTTCTGAGACACCATGTTCCCTAACATGATGAACAGAAAAGAAGGAGAGGAGGCAAGGCAGGGGAGGAAAAGGTTAGATGGAGAGGGGAGAGAGGAACAGAAGAGGGGTAACCCTCACCTCTTATAAGGAAGGAACCCACTCCCCAATAATGAACCCATACCCATAGTAAAAATCTGCCGTCATAACTAACTATCTCTAAAGTTCTCACCTCTTAATGCTGTTACAAAAGAAATTAAATCTCCCGCTTACAAGTGGACTCAATTTCCTCTTTTTTTTTTTTTTTTTNNNTATATATATTTATATATATATATATATATATATATATATATATATATATATATGCATATATATATATATATACATATATGACAATATAGTGTATTGTCATATCATACATACATGGAGTATAACTATTTGACATATTATACATACATGGAGTATAACTATTCTAATTAGATCCCATTCTTGTGGTGTACGTGATGTGGTTTCACTGGTTGTGTATTCATATATGAATATAGGAAAGTTATGTCTGAGTCATCCTACTGTCTTTCCAAATCCCATTCCTCCTCCCTTCCCTTCATCCCCCTTTGTCTAATTCAATGAACTTCTACTCCCTCCACCCCTTATTGTGTGTTAGCAACCGCATATTAGACATAATATTCAGCCTTTGGTTTTGGGGGACTGGCTTATTTCACTTAGCATAATAGTCTCTAGTTCCATCCATTTAGCAGAAAATGCCATAATTTCATTTTTCTTTAAGGCTGAATAATATTCCACTGCGTATACATATCACATTTTCTTTATCCATTCATCTGTTTAAGGGCATCTTGGTTGGTTCCATAGCTTAGCTATTGTGAATTGAGCTGCTTTAAACATTGATATGGCTGTGTCACTGTAGCATGCTGATTTTAAATCCTTTGGGTATAACTGATGAGTGGAATAACTGGGTCAAATGTTGGTTCTATTCCAAGCTTTCTGAGGAATCTCTCTATTGCTTTCCAGAGTGGTTGCACCAATTTGCAATCTCACCATGGTGCTGCTTTTTTATAGTCATACCATCCCATGACCCTCAGTCCTTGGCACCTACTAAATTGTTCTCTATCACTATAGTCTAGTCTTTTCAAGAATGTTGTATAAGTGAAATCACAGTGTATGTGGTCATTGAGATTGGCTTCTTTTACTCAGTGTCCTACCTCTGAGTTTCAGTTAACTTATTGTATCAGTAATTTGTGTCTTTTTATTGCTAAATACTAGTCCATTGTATGGATGTTCCACAGTGTGTTTATCCTTCATGAATTAAAGGACACTGGATTATTTTCAGTTGTTGATTATGAATAAAGCTGCTATAAACACTCAATATAGATCAAGTCATTTTTTTGTGGTTTTTATGGGTGTGTTATAATTATACACAATGTATAATTATATGTTGTAAGATTCATTGTGACATAGTATACATGTATATAACATAATTTGATCAATCTCATTTCCCAGAACTTCCCCATTTTCTCTCTCCTTTCTCACTCTGGTCCTCTTCTTTTACTCTGCTGATTGGTCTCCCATGTAGTATTATTTTAAAAAATTAGGCCAAGTTGTTTTTAAGAAGCTCCTTTTTCAGAGGTTCCTATTTGAGTATTACTGTTCCTTGTGGATGCTTTAAAACATGGGTGAAAATTCTTTGACAATTCTCCCATTGAGAGGTAGCATCTATCTTTCTTCCCCTTGAATCTGTGTGGGCTGCTTTGGGCAATAACATATATCAGAAGTGATGCTATGTGTCTCTGAGACTAGGTCATCGAAAGTCATGAAGTTTCTGCCTTATTTGCCAGAACACCTACTCTTAGAATCCTGAGCTGTCATTTGAGAAGTACAGTTGCCCAGGCTGGTAAAGGTGGGAGTAGGAATTCTGGCCAATAGACCTAACTGAGCCATTCCCCATTTCTTCTAAGTTGCTGGATACGTTAGTGAAACCAGCTTGGTCCCTCCAGAAGAACCCACTTGCCAGCTAAATGACACTGAGTGACCTTGACAGGGCCATGTAGAACAGAAAAATTACTTAGTCAAATCTTGCCAAATTCCCTGAGCCATGAAATCATAATATATAGTAAAGTGGTTGTTGTTCTTACCCACTAAGTTTAGACCTGTTTGTTCCATAGTTATGGATAATTGGAACATTTCTCAGTGAGTATTTAAACTTCATAGGAATAAGGATTATGTCCCTTGAAAATCTAAAACTTTGGAGCCAGTGGTGTTCAGTAAGCATCAGTTTTATTTGTTAAAACTATGATTTCTTCCCCATATCTGGCAAGGTGCTTTATAACTATTGTGTGATGGTGATGAGGAAGTGGAATTACCTCAATGATTACCTTCACGATAAGAAAATTATCTCTTAGCTATCAAATGCTGTTAAGTATGTTATTCCGGGACTCTGGGGCCAAAAGGCCTGTGTCACCTCTGCATTGGGTGGTGGGGCAATGGGGCCCCAGTGGGAAAACTCCGAAAGAGCCTGATGTCTGATTTCCAGTTTGGTTCTCTTCCCTATACCAACTGGAAGGACCAGTAATTGGATTGTTCTAAGCTGGCAGTATGTGTACAGCCATATGATTACCGATGGACAGGTTAGGAATACCAGAGAGGAAGGAGGAGGTTGGGCATCCTCTGTATATCTGTGCACTAGAGGGACAGACAGCATGTGGTTGAGGGGTATCTTGATGAAGGCATGAGTGAAATTAGTCATCTTTCTAATAAGAATAGAAGGAAAATGTCTAGGTGCCATTTATCTGGTTACTCTGTGAGTGATTAACATTTATTTAGTCACTAATTCATCATCTAGTTACTGAGTAGCTATTTTGTACTAGGTACTGGCATGCGTAATGTGAAAAAACAAGTCCTGCTCTCAGAGAGCTCATAACTCAGTGAGGGAGACAGAAGAGTAACAGATTTATGATGGGCTGAGGAGAGGGTTTTTTGGGGCACATATAATGGCTGCTCACCCAGTTGTAGTATCAGAGAGTACTCCAGGAATGATGACCACTACGACACTTGAAGTGGAGACTTGGGGAGATGAGTGACTAATAGGGGTCAGTCTCTAAGGATTAAAATGCATCTGATCGATTTAATGTACAATAAAGTTGGGTGACCTCGATGGAAAGAGTTTTTGGGAAAGGAGAGGACTCAGAAAGCAGTGGATTAAGGGGTGAAAGGAGAGGACAATGAAAGAGCCTGGTGAAGGTCTGGGAAGCCGAGGGTGCACAGGAGGAGAAGCTGGCAGTTGAGTTCTAGCTTTATGGTGGGTGAGGGCTCCTGTCCCTCTTCTTTCTAGGAACAAAGCAGAACAAATATGCATTTGGATAGATAAACAAAAACACTTGAATAGGTCTTTGCATTGTGTACTAAGCACAATTAGGAAGATTCTAACTCCAAGAATGGTGGAAGGAAGAGTCATCCTTCTTGACTTCCAACTTCAAGGATACTTTCTGCAATCTTTCAAATGTGGTTGTCCCGTATTCTGGCCAATTTCTTATTAAAGTTCTTATAAAAACAACTGATTATCCTCGATGTAACCCCTAGTGTGAGATTAAAAAAAGTTTTGTATATTTGGCTTATAGCAGAAATTTCTCTAAATGTGCTAATAAGGCTGCATATTGGGTTTTATGGGCAACCTATTTTTTTTAAAGGAGAGAGAGAGAGAGAGAGAGAGAGAGAGAGAGAGAGAGAGAGAGAATCTTTTTTTGGTAGATGGACACAAAACAATGCCTTTTTTTTTAATTTTATGTGGTGCTGAGAATCAAACCCGGGTCCCGCTCGTACTAGACGAGTGCTCTACTGCTGAGCCACAATCCCAGCCCCAATCTATTTTTAATATTAAAGTGATGCTAATCAGTTATATACTTTACAGACTGGGGTATAAGAACATGCTGCTGATTTTTTTTTTATTTTTTGGAACCAGGGATTGAACCCAGGGGTGCTTACTACTGAATCACATCCAGCCCTTTTTATTTTAGTTTGATACAAGGTCTTGCTAAGTTGCTTAGGCTTCCACTAAGTTGCTGAGGCTATCCTAGAACTTGCAATCTTAGCCTCACAAGTTGCTGGAGTTACAGGTGTGTGCTACAATTTCTGTCCACTCCGTTGCTTTTTAAGGACCCTCCATGCAGATTTGAAAAGATGAGGATGGGAACTTTATACCTAAACAGTTCCTATGTATTAGTGTGCAGCCTGGAACCTGAATTGGTCAGTGCTGAAATTTATGGATTTCTGCAATACTCTTTCCAACATCAAATAAACATTAAAATCTTTATTTTTTTTGACTTTGCAAATGGAACACTTTAGAAGACTTACGGATTTCACAGAACTGGATTCAACCACAAGCTTAGTACATTTAGCAGCCTGATTTTTCAGGATAACCCTCATGATAACATGAGGTATTGCTGAGAAAGAATATTCTCAATTCTAATTGATCCCAGTTGTATTTATTTTCTAAGACTGAAAGCATAGTCCTGATTTCCTACTGGTTTGGGAATCCTTCACTAGGAAAATTCATATGTACCTAGGTAGCATTTTATTGCAAAGGAGTACTGACAAGTCAAAACACTCACATATGTATGTGTTGACTATTATAAATATAGATATCCATACATGTATATTATGATATATACATGCACACAGACTTATACAGATTTCTAATTTTTGTTATTTTTTGAGACAGAGTCTCACTAACTGGCCTTTGATTTGCAATTCTCCTGTTTCAGCCTACCAAGTAGCAGGGGTTACAGGCATGTGCCACAGTGCCTGGCTAGAGACTTCTAATTTTTCTCTTTATTCCAACAAATATTTATTAAGCATCTACTATGTACAAAAAGCTAGAACTGTGGTTATAAAGTCAAATAAGAGATTTTCACTGGATTTGAACAACCAGTACCTTTTCTAACTTTGGCATGCAAATGATTTATTTTCATGTCATGTCTTGATAGAGTGGGGGAACTGTGACTGATCGGGCTCTTAAGACGAAGGTGCTGGCCCAGGTTCCCAGGTGCCTCCCAATTGTGCACGTTCACACCATACACAGACACGCTCTCAAAGGCTCAGAATAGCAGCACATATCTCAAACATACTCCTTCTGCTCCGTCCTTACCACTGGCACAAGAGCAAGCTCTGTACTCAAAACCTGCCCTTACCAGCTGCCTGACCACGGGCAGGTCTTAACTTCTCTCTGATTCACCTTCCTCATCTTTCAACTAGGAAAATAATAGTAGCTGCTCAACTGGGTTGGTATGAAGACTAAACAAATAGATTTCTGTAAAATCCTAACAACAATGCTTGGCACAGAGCAAGTGTTTGGATGATTTTAGCTATTATTATTATAGATCTAACTGAATAAAAAGACCTAACTGAATCCAGAGTTGGAGGAATGGGTGGGTCAGGAAGCAGTTGTGGGAGAATAAAGGAGAAATTTTTTGGAACTCTTTTATGACACACAAAAGAGCAAAGAACAGGGTTTTTCCCGAGGGGCCCTCAACTTGGCCACCTGTCAGCTGAAGCAGGGTGCTCCTCTGAGGGTCTCATGCAGTCACCTATGTCCATTCTTACAAGATCTCATTCTGTTGGTCAGCTTCTTACTTGAATAGCTGAGGAGAAAGATATAAAGTATAAGATCCATACACCTTCAAGTGGGGAGGCCTCTCCTCTAACTAATATATATATATATATATATATNTAGACCTAGTGAGACCTAGTGTATATATATATATATATATATCTTGGTGTATGCCTCCAGGGGAGCATTGAACAGCTCTCAGCATGCTGCTGGTGAATGCTGCTGAGAGAATCCCAAGAGCTCCGTGTCGATCAATCAAGTTTTCAAATGTGGAAGTGTCACTGAGAACTCTTGAGAGGGTTGATGAGGTAGCAGTGTGTAAGAGGGATCCTCGTGTTAGTCGGTGGTGACCAAAATACCTGATAAGGACAACTTAGAAGAGGAAAGGTTTATTTTCCTCTTGGTTTCAAAGGTTTAGTCCATGGATGGCTGACTCCATTGCTTTGGGTCTAAGATGAGAGAGAAAATCATGGTGGAAAGTCATGGTGGAGAAAAGCTGTTCACCTCATGGTAGCTGGGAAGCACAGAAGGGTGGGAGAGGAGACAGATAAGATATAATCCCCAAGGGCACTCCCCCCAAAACCTACTTCCTTCAGCTACTCCTGATCTGCCTATAGTTACCACCAATACGGTATTCCCTTCAAATTATTAACCATCAAATGGATTAATTCACTGATTAGGTTATAGCTCCCATAATGTAATCATCTCATCTCAGAATATTCCTGCATTAACACAGGAGCTTTTGGGCTCATATCCCAACCACAACAAGAGGTCTAGCTAAGCAACCCACTAGTGGACCTGACCCAAACCATTAATGCAGAAGAGAGAATAGTGACACAATTCTAGTCTGAGGTCTCAAAGGTGTTGAAGAGTAGCACTTTGCTCAAACACAGGTATAGGTAGCTAAGAAAGAGGTGCAAGAAGAGAACAAGAAAAGAAGGTGTTTTTGGAAATGAAACAGCCCAATGAAATCAACACTCACCAGAGGGTACAACTGAGGAATTCTGTATTAGTCATATTTTTGACACTGGGACCAAAAGACCTGACAAGAATGACTCAGACAAGGAAAAGTTTGTTTTGGTTCATGATTTCAGAGGTTTAGGCCATAGTCAGCTGACTC
This sequence comes from Marmota marmota marmota, assembly GCF_001458135.2. Classification (NCBI taxonomy): domain Eukaryota; kingdom Metazoa; phylum Chordata; class Mammalia; order Rodentia; family Sciuridae; genus Marmota; species Marmota marmota. The sequence goes on along the minus strand of NW_026000000.1, from coordinate 11,262,919 downwards.
CACTGCTCCGGGCCCAAGGGAGACAGACATCATGGTGGAAGGGTATGGCACAGGAAAGTAGCTCAGTATATGACATCCAAGAAGCAAAAGGAGAGAGTTCTTCTTACAGGGATGAAATATAAATCCCATAGACATGTCCTGAGTGACCTACTTCCTCCTGCCACAACCCACCTACCTACAGTGACCACCCAGTTAATCTACTTCAGTGGATCAATCTACTGATTAGGTCACAATTCTCATAATCAAATCATTTCACCTCTGAACATTATCTCACACATGAAATTTTTTTGGGGGGGGTACCTCATTCTAAATCATTTCAGATCCTTACAGATGAGAGCAAATATAACAAATGCTGAGAATGATAGGAAAGAGGGTACAAAGAAGGAGAGAAAGGGAAAATAGACAAGACTCTTTCTTGAATTTAAGGAACAAATGGATCCATAGGAGTTCTCCTCATGGTCTTAGCAATGGGCATTCAGCAGTGAAAAGAATAGAAAAGTCCTTGATTGCTTGGAGCTGTTATCTAGAAATAGGTGGAAGAAAGAAATTAGACAAATAAACAAGCTAAAATGTGTCAAATGAGAGAAAGAGATCTGTGCTTTGCAAACACACAGAGTGAGGAAGAGAAATGAGTGAGGAGGGTATGAGGAGGGAGAGAGTTGGCATTCTTAAATAAAGGAGTCAGGAAACACTTCTCTGTGAAGGTGGCTTTGGGCAGAGAGTACAAACGTAAAGGGGACCAACTGGGAGGAGACTGGGGGGTGTGCTGTGAAGACCCTGAGACTGATGGGAGGAGTGTGGGTGCAGCTAGGAAAGGTTTCCAAAGAGGAGGCTAGGTGGGGAGGGATTTCAGGTCAAGGTGAGCAGTCATTTTAAGGACTTTGAGAGGGCAAGGCATTGAGGCATTTGAACAAGGGAGTGACATGATTTCATTTATTCTTTTAAAAGGTTAGTTTGGCTGTTGTGACTAGATAGGGAGGCAGGGCAGAAGAAGGAGGTGACTTAAAATGACTCTGGGGCCCAATGGGGGTGGCTTGGCCCAAGCTGATATCAACGGAGGTGACGAGAAGTGATCAATCTGTGTATTTACTTTAAAGGAAAATCCAACAGGATTGGCTGAGTTTGCAGTGGAGGCAGAGCAGGACAGACAGCCAGATACCTGTGATTCAGAGCTGAGCAACAGAGAGAAGGGAATTGCCCTTTACTGAGGAAAAGAAAGTCCTGGGGAACAGACTAACAATCTTTCTTTCTAGATCAGGAGTTTTTTTTTTTTTTTAAATTTTCATTTTAAGATTCAACATTGAGAGGAGCTGTCTGGTAGATTTTTAGAAATACAAGTATGGTGTTCGTATGGGAAGTCGATTGGGAGAGGAATATACCTTTATGAACCAGGGGTGGGCAGGTGTGTTTAAATAGTGAGGGTGGATGAAATCTTGGGGAGTGAGTGCACAGAGGGAGTGGAGACTGAAGGCTGAAGCAGGGTCACCATGCAACAGGTGGGTGCAGCACAGGAAGCTGGGAACAGGGAGGAGGAAGGGGCAGGAAGAAGCCCAGGGGCTGGGAGGAGAACATGGCAGGGGGGGAATAATTATTGTATCCAGTAAGAAGAGGATGGAAAAGTGACCCCATCAAGTGACCCCATTGGTGACCCCATCAAATGACTTTGGTAAAGTGATGCAGTAAATGGTGAATGCGGTGGAGAGTAAAGAGAGAGGAATCAGCTTTGTGTAGAAAATGGGAGTCGGAAATGGGGCTGTGTCTGGGAGGAGCATGAGATCATGAGGGTTTCTTTTTTTAACAAGGTGTATAAACCCATCCATATTTAGACTTCATTGAGATAATCTAGTAGGGGGGAGGGGTTTGGATGGAAGAGAGAATTACTGGGGTGACTGAACAGACAGGACTGCTTGGATGTGATCCCAGGTGCGTTCTTAGCAAGGACTTAGGTGAGAACCTGGAGATGACGGGGGCAGGTGGAAGCAGCTGGTGGGAATCCTCTCAAGGCTCCATCTTCTCAGGGAAATAAGCTGGGCAAGTGTGCTCAGTTGGTGCTGGGAGACTGAGAAAGGACATGGTGTGCAGAGTCCCCAAGGACAGCAGGAGAATGAAAGGTGCAGGACTGCAGGAGGAGTTATTTCTAGGTAGTCTGGCCTCTCCCATCCTTGAATATCTGCATGATCACTAATATAAAATGCTACCAGTGTCCTGCACATCCAACTGCTCAGGTGCAGGCAGCAAGCAGGTGGAGAGAAGGATTAATGAGTGAAGGCTGAGAGCTGAGGGAGGGCCAAGTTCCTGAGGCATTTTCAAAGGAGTGCCAAATAAAAGGTTATGGAATTCAAGTTGAGGAGAATAGAAGTGGCAAGGGTCAGAGGTGAGATCAGTGGACTGAAGGAAGGACTATTGGATTGGGTACAGAGGGCACCATAAGAGAAGGTAGGGGCTGGGGTTGTGTGAGACAAGGTCTGGAAGGAAAACAAATCTGGCCACCTGAGTTTCTTGGGTGACCACTGCAAATGAGATGAAGTCCATAGTGTCAGTCCTGCTGGCCTACCTTGTCCTGGGGTCAAAGAGCTGTGAGTGTGAGGAAAGGAGGATCAAGGCCAGGTGCCAACTCTCCCTCCCTCCCACATGTTGGGGTGGCCTGGTGGAGCATTTCACCTTTCTTGGACTCTTAGCAGAGAGCCTGTGCAGCAGGTAAGCCTTTCTCTCCTTGTTACTGACTTGTTTATATGAAGTCTTCTTAAGGATGTCTGTATAACTCCTCACACATCCAGTCTCACTCATTGTGGCCATTGTTGGGAGTGCCCTTGTTGCCCAGGTTACTCTTGCATCTTCCTTGACTCAGTTCATTGGGAAAGGGGTTCAACCAAGAATTCTTCCTCTGTCCTCTCCTCCTCCTCTTCTTCTTAGAAAGAGAAAAAAGGTTTATTTTGGATCATAGTTTTGGAGATTCCAATTCACAAATGATCAGGTCCCTTAGCTTTGGATTTGTGGTGAGGCAGCACACATGGAAGAAATATGTGGCAAAGAAAAACAGCTCACCTTGTAACCAGGAATGAAAGAGAGGAAGGCACAGTGGTCCTACAACCCCCTCTTCAGTGCTCACTCCCATTGACCTAACGTCCTCCCACTAGCCTTCACCTCTTAAAGGTTCCCTCACCTTTCAACAGTGCAAGCTGGGAACTGAGTATTTACTGAATGGGCCTTTGTGGTACATTTAGACTCCAAGTTATAGCCACCATAAACATTTAAAAAATTAAAGTATAAAATGCAAACAAAGAAGTATAGGTAAGTGTACAGGTCAACAAATTTTCATTGTAATATAACCAATCACCATACAGATCAACACATGTACCCCTAAACCTCTCTCATGCCTCTTGGCAGTCACTGACCCCTCAAACATGACCACTATTCTGACTTCCATCATTTATTGCTTGCTTTGGAATTTTACACAAATAGAATGTTGTCCAGATTTCTCAACACTTCCTGGCCTTTTGAAGAAATGGATGAGGATACATCCGCCCGAAGCCCAAAGCATCCAGACAGCTGGGCTTTGCATTTGCCTGACTCAGGCATTGTTGGGAGCTTGATGCATCCCGTCCATAGGGTCCATAGGAGCGAAGGCAGCGGGCTCCCAGGATCTTTGTGGAGAAGCTGAGCTTGCGAGTCTTCCCGGAAGAGGGCGCTGCCGAACATCAGTGGGGCTGGTCTCCGCCTGCACGTCCGAGCGTGCTTCCCTGTCCAATGCTGGCACCTCATGCACGCTGCTTCCAGGGGAGCAAACTGCACTTTTTAGGGAATTTTATCTTAGGTGATGCCTGAAAATGTAGCCATGCCTCAGTGATGAAGAGCTGCCGAGGTGGGGGCAGGGTTGCAAATCCATAGTTGTGAAGTCCAGGTGGAGAGCGGAGCCCAGCCCGCACTTAAGCACTTACTGCTCAGCGCTGGCGGCTCGGCTCGCAGATCCCGGGTGGGGTGAGGCACAAGGAGTCCGAGCTGCTACCAGAGCTGGAGGCACTCCCACGTTTGGCCATTCTGTAGGGGACTCCTGTTTGTTTGGATCTGTCATCAGTTTCTAGGCAGAAGGGTGCACTCTATGGTCACCCTCACTCCTTGGGAGAGAAGCATGACTGGTGGTCTTGGATTAGGGAAGGAGAAGAAAACAATTGCATGAATTAAAAAAAATCATTTTTATTGTGGTAAAATATATGCAGCAATCTATCATCATCTTAATCATTTTTAAGTGTACAGTTTAGTGGCATTAAGTAACGTTCATATTATTGTGCAACTGTCACCACCATCCATTTCCAGAACTCTTTAATCTTGCAAAGCTGAAACTCTGTACTCATGAAACAGTAACTCCCCATTTCCTCTTCTTTCTCAATCCCTGGCAACTTTATTCTTTCTGTCTATGAATTTGACTAGACTAGGAACCCATGTAAATAGGATCATGTTGTATTTGTCCTTTGTGATGGCTTATTTCACTTAGCACCGTGTCCTTAAGCTTCACCCATGTTGAAGCATGTATCAGAATTCCCTTTATTCTTTTGGCAGAATGTTATTCCACTGCGTGTGTATTCTACCCTTTGCTTATCCATTCGTCTGTAGAAGGATGCTTTGATTTTTGTCCTCCTTTTAGCTATTGTGAATAGTGTTGTTATGAACATGTATATGGAAAAATTAGTTTGAGATCCTGCTTTTTGTTCATTTGTATATAAACCTAGAAATGGGATTGCTGGATCAAATGGTAATTCTGGTTTAATATATTGAGGAACTGCCATCCTGTTTTCCACAGTGATGGTTGCATGAGTTTTAAAACAATATTTTATTTTTAACACATTTTAAAGATAATATTTTGGATCAAGTATTCTTAAGGCTGTGGTGAAGAGGTGCAAGCCTCTGGGAAAATGGTCAAAGGGTTCCTTTCTTCTTGTTCTTGCTTTTTGCCTGTCCCATGCTCAAGCCCTGCTTTTAATCTCTAACTTGCTATTCATCAGGAGGCAAGGAAGGGGCTGGATTACCCAACACCCTGGAGCTTGATATGTCCTTTCTTATGGTGTTTGCTATCTTTTTTTGCCTAAAAGAAATATAATTTCCATATAGGTTTCCTTTTCTCTCTAAATAAACCCTACACTGAGCTGAATGTGTTTTACTTTGAATGGGCTGGGGGGGTATCTTTGGAGGATGCAGAAGTAAAGGCTATAGAGCAGTCATTCAGGGACAAGGAAGGGTCACAAACTGCTAAAGTTTGGAGGGGTCAAGCCACTTGAGGTCTGGGACCCCATTTTGCAGATAAGGAAACAAAGCTTTCTGCCAGGCGAGGAAAGTGAAAGAAGATGATTCCAAGGAAACTAAGCCCCAAAGGACAGGCTTACCAGTTCTGGGGGAGGCGGTGTTAGTGCTCCTGACTGATTTCCCAGAGACCTGGAGTCACGCGAAGGCACCATGAGCTGCCTCTGCTTGTGGACATTTCACATTTTTCCTTCATGCGTCTCAGATAACCCTAGAGCTTTGTTTTCCCCTGTTGCTAAGGCTAACTGGGAAGCTTGTCTATTGAATATTTATTTACTGACTTTTGAAAGAGATGTGGGGTGGGGGACAAGATTAGGGAACCTTTAACAAAGGTTCATGGAGAACTATCTTGACATCATTAAAAATGGACCCTTGGATCTTAGATGCCTGATTATATAAAGGTTTTCCCCCCCCCCCAATTCTCATTACAACACACATTGCAACATGCCTCTCTTCTCGTAAGTTCTTCTCAAGGTCACTCCCGCCCTGGCTGATTCCTCTCCTCCTTGACCTTCTGCCAATGCCCCACTGTGAATCACGAGAGCCGTCTGCTTTCCTTTCTTGCTCACCTGCAGCTGAGGGATGGTCAAGATGATGGGAGAGTTACACTATTGGTTCAGCCACCAGCATGTGGTCTTTAAGCTCCACTGCATATGGGACTCTGACTGGCATCTGCCCATTACCATTCTCCCCCAGTCTCTCTCTTCACTCTCCCACTCAGCATCTGCTCTCTCATCCTTCCTCATGTTGGATGAGAATTATTTCAGCTTCCTGGCCCCAAATCCACAAATGTCCTTTCCTCTCTGCTCCAAGGCTCTGAAACAAAGATACCACCCTCTCATCCAGGGGTAATTCCTCCAACTGGGATCTTGACACCTTCAACCTCCTTCCCTTAAATACTTTGTTCTTTTCTATATTTAACCCCCTACTTTCTCAAACATTAAATATTTTTTCTTTTTTTTTTTGCCTGCCCATTATGAGCCTGTATAGGCTTAAAATGCCAACAAAAGAAAAAAAAAAAAAGGTATAAAACCTGATGTTGCTGCGAAGCCCCTGAGAGGCCTATCTCTCTCTCAGTTGAGCCTCTAGCAAGAGAACCCAGCCATGCAGCTCCCCTTCTAGCCCTTCCTCTAGACTCTGCAGTTGGCTCCTGCCAATCAAACCCCACCAGAGCCTGAACTATTCACAGGTAGGTGAGCGGGCAGTTAAGGGTCTTCTCACCAGATCCCTTTTCAGCATCTGAAGGTGACCTTTCCATTCTTCTAGGGCAATTCCAGTGCCTCCTGGCATATGGAAGAAACAGGTTCTTTGTGATAAGTATGAACTGCAGCTCCATCAGGGAATAGCTGTGTGATTTTGGACTCATCATGCACCATTTATGAGGCTCACTTTTCTCATCTTCTAAATGGTGCAGAGAGCAACTAACTCAACAGTCTTGGGAAAGACTGAGGGGGCATTGCAGGTAGAGTAGTGGTGCCCAGGATGCTCTTTACTCCCCAACCTATGGTTGCGATGCCTGGGGGCCCACACTTCATTTCTGTTTTCTATGCCTCGCTATGTTTCTTCTTCATCTATCTTTACAACCAGATCTTTAATCTTTTGCACACACCTTATATCTATTTTTATTCTACAAACTCCGAGAGAACATGTGCACTACACTATACTGTTCTCTGCTGATTTCTCAGATCCTCTTTTTGAGTAACTCATACTGGGGATTTTTCATCATAGTCCCTGCTCCCAGGTCCCCAGATGAACACAGTGGGCAGTCCATCAAAAAATGACTTTGGGGTGTCCCACCGACAGAGGCAAGACTGAACTCATTTCCTTCCCTGATACCTGTGCCTTCTGCCCATTTCCAGTCTCAGTCAGTGACCTGACACCTCAGCTCCTTACCCTATCCATTATGGAAGGTCTTTGGGATTCACTCTCCTTTAGTTGATCTTGTGTTAATCACCTTTTCTCTTTATATTGCCATGTCCTTAGTTAAATTCTTCAGCATCTTGAACTTTGCACAAGGAGCAGTTCTCTTCCCAGCAAACTCCTACCAGCTACCCCTTCCCCATCCTGCTTCTATTCCTGGCGGAGGTCTTCCTGGACCTCCCCTGCTGGGTGGGCTGTGCCTATGTGATTGGTGCTCCCTTATCTCTCATGAGTAATACATCAGTCATGACCAGCAGCAAGTCTTAGAGCAGCAGAATTTACACACTCTCTCTCCAATGGTCTTTGCCTCAGCATATGTGCCAATAATCCCAGGTATTTATGGAGTGACTCAAGGTCTAGGAAAATATGCGTTTTTGTGAAAAGAATGTTCAGTGAAATTAGAGTTGGTTAAAAAACCCCAAAATTCTACGGATGTTGACATGGGATGCCAACATACATAGTAATATTATCAGAATTTCTGTCATTGGTCAAGATTAAAATAAAAGTGTTTTTTCTTTTTCTTTTTGGTACTGGGGATTGAACTCAGGGATGCTTTACCACTGAATTACATCCCTAGTCTTTTAAAATTTTATTTATTTATTTATTTATTTAGAGACAGGGTTTCTGAGGGTCTCACTAAATTGCTGAGACTGGCCTCAAACTTGTGATCCTCCTGCTTCAGCCTCCCAAGTCACTGGGATAACAAATTGTACCACTGTGCCCAGTGAAGCTCTGTTTTATAAGCATCCTGGAACACTTGAGGTAAGTTTGACAACAGAATAAATGATTTCAGTCAATGGAGTCCATATTCTTTCAGCTGGGGAGAATCTCAGAAGTCACGAGTTTCTCTTTGGCAGAATTATGAATGGTGAAGCAGAGATTGAGTCTCTACCAGTCATTTGGCCATTGTGATAGGGATGTAGAGCACTGGCCATGTAGAGCACAAGACATGGACTCCAGGGCCTTCCCTTGGACTTCCCACAGTGTGCTTCTCCACACACCAATTTTCCCTATACCCTATCCCTTCCCTGAACCCCAGCCTGTGTGGGCCTTAATCCTCCCAGGACCTCCTCTTCCTTCCAACATGCTTTCAACTTATAGGCTGCTTCTTGCCCACTGAATGGTGAAAGTGAGTGATGGTTTCCAGTCTATCTGCTTTTGGTAACAAGCAGAGGGGCTGGGATGGGAAAGTGTATCCTCTGCATTTATGAGTGACTCTGGGATCTATACTCCTGGGTCTCTGAACTTGCCTTCCAACTTCATCTCTCATTTTCTCCCTCTGCCTCTCAGTTCCTCTCCCTGGGTTTAACCCTTAGCCATCCTCTTAATGACTTCAACAATAAGAAAGTACTGGAAGGAGGACACTATTGTAAAGAAATTGTATTATAATTACCCTCACTATGGTCTCATTGAACTACTTTATTCCCCAGAGGAAATAATTTGATCACAATATGAGGACATGGTCACTGCTAAATGACAATGGAGTTCCGGGGAAGTCAGTGCGACGGTGTGTTTGAAGGACTGCCCATGACTAAAATCCAAGCAGGAAGCAAGAGGAAGTTGAGCAAAGGGTTTGCTATAAGTGAAAGACAGATCCTGCCAAAGCAGAACCACCCAGTTGGTTATTTTAAAAAGAAGTTGGAACAGAGTGGATTTTGGTTTCTTGAAACCCGCATGCATGTACCAGAATAGCTCATGCCTGACATTCTGCATACGAGTAGCATTCTTAGCTCCTCAATTTGGGTTTACTGGTTCTTTAGTTGAGAATAGAAGGCAATAAAGGAGAATTGCATTCTTTTTTCCTCTATGGGTGGAACTTTCCCATCAGATAAGGGGCCACTCCTTCTCTCTAGAACTAATTTCTTGGGAATTCCTAGACTCTTTCTCTCTCTCTTTTTAATTTTGTTAATGGCACTTATTTTTGTTAATAGGTAGAATTTTTGATGACTCCTCACACTGGTTCTGCTGTCTGAAACAAACTCTGCTTCCCTCCACAGGGCTCACCTCAGCAGCCCTCCTCCCAGTTCTCCAGCCTCAACCTCTTGAATCTCTGACCTGGATAATGTACCTGGCTTTGGACAGTTCTCCTGGTCTCTAGGCTCACTCAATTCTGCCTATTTTCCACATGGCCACTAGAACGTCTTCATACTTACCTGAGGGTGTCCTCCTCAGTTCTCGGCCTTCACTGATTGTCTTTTGCCTGTGAAACAGTGTCCAGACTGGGTGAAGAAACCGAGGACCCACCACCATCTGCTCACAGACTACAACCCAAAGTCCAGCCTTTGAGAATGTTATTGTTCCTCTGTCCCATCCCATAAACACCTCCTGTGTTCAGGTCCCCCCTCAGAGTGCGCTTCCTCTGTCACACAGCTCTGGCCTTCTCAGACTGGCCTGTTCTAGGATTATTTATGGGTGTGCTACAGCTCTTCCAGCAGTGGGAAGTCTGCTGCGTCTTGTTAATTTTTAATTTCCCCATGGCAGCTACTTCAGAGCTGCATGTGTGACATGTACTTGCCAGACACTCAATTAAGCTTCAGTAAACATTGGGATGAAAATGTGGAGGAGTTAATGCATGCATTCGATTATTTTTTATTTAATTTCAATACAGGATCTTTCTAGGTTTTCCCGGCTGGCCCTGAACTCACCATCCTCCTGACTCAGCCTTGAGTAGTTGGGATTATAGATGTGACACTGTCCCTAACTTTAATGACTTAAAAAAAAAACCAACAAAAAACACTATCATAGCTTTATTCAAAACCACAGTTGCACAAAAGTAGTAACTTCAAAGTTTGAAAGGAGAGATTCTCAAAGAACTTAACCACTACATACATACTGCCATACAAATAGCATTAAAATAGGATCTAAAACTTATATAAAAATAGGAACCCCACTTATTTATTTGCATGAAAATACTATCCACAAAACTAAATAGGTTCTTAAAAGTTATCTGGAGACTCACGAAGTGTTGTTCTCAAACCAAAGAACTCTAATTTTGATTGTACAATAAGATGATTGATAAGAAAGTCAATGTGTAGATTTCATTTTAAAGATAAGTATTTTATAATCTGGCATACTGTGTAATGAGGATTCTTAGAGACAAAAACAGGGCATTTTGATTGTTAAAATTAGAAGAAAAATTTTAATCTTTTATAGTTTCTGATCTCCCTACTAAATTTCTCCCAAATGTTTTGTTTCAGTCAGTTTTGCAACCATTTTAGTTTTTCCACAAATAACTTCAGTTTTTTTGCTTTAAAACACCAAGTCACAAATTTTAAAGTAAAAATTAGCAGCAGCAGTACTCTACTCAGTAATTTAAATGTGTCCCAGTGGAGAAGCATAACTGCAATTAATTTGCTCACACTAACTTTAAAAAAACATTACAAATACTCAAAACAAAGAAAAAATTGTAGCCAATTATAAAAGCAAGTACCTTGAACATGGACCCTCCAGCGTGCTTGTCTATTCATCATATTTTACTTAGCAGCCATGTAAGTGAGTGCACACTCACACTTATCCCAAATATTCTCCTACTTTAATGGACATTCACTTGAAAATAAATCTTAATATTAAGTCCCAAATATTCTCCCAGTTGCCTACTATATTCTAATTAAATGCTATATCTGATAAAAAATTATAGGAAGAATAACTAAAGGTTCTACTCAGAAAAATGATAAAACTGAGCAGGGTTGGGATCCAGATCATTTGAGAGGCCAACTTAAAAATTTGACTGGAATATCTCATTAATTATCAACAGGCAATCATTCTGACTTTTGAGGAACGTTGATACTGCTTCCCAAAGCTTCTCCTGCTTCTTTTCTTTTTACTAATATGGTCTCACATGTTGGCAGCCAAGAAGGATTTGCAGTAAGCACAGCTTGCTACATAAAACTGTATCAATAACAATATTCAGACCTCAGCCAATTCTCAGATTCTTCCACTTTGTTTAAAACTCAGATGGGTCTGAAAAGGTGATTGAGGTATAAGGCTAAAGGTTTTCTGAATATCCACAAGTTTTTTCTGGGCTAGAGAGAGGGGAGTGAAACAAGAAGGGAAGGTAATCATAAAAAAATGGCTGAGAGGAGAAAGAACATACACCTAAAGCAAGATAAACGACTGTTGGTGTGTCATCGTCTGCAGCCTGAAGAAAGGACTTGCCTGCATGTCTCTGCACTTCACATAAGCAGTTTTTCTTCAAAAATAAAATCTTATCAGTCACCACAAGATCCATGAACTATATTACTGACTAGAACCTCCTCCATATCCACAAGGTATATTGCTGAAGAGAACTTCTATTATTTTGCTACTACCTTCCAACTTCTTTCATGTGACAAAAACAAAAATAAAAAACAACCCACCCCCCCAAAAAAACCCTCACCCATATACCTTTAGCCATTTTTTTTTAAACCTCAATGCCTTTAAACTAAAGATCCCTGGATCATCTCTAAAAAAATAATCAACTTATTCAGGAGACCACGGTCATTTTATAGTACAGCAGACTATAATTTCGGTTAATTTATAATAGCTTTACAATCTCATGAATGAAATGTGCCCAACTGAGTAACAGCAATCATGTTTTAATTTTGGACTAAAATTTATTAATACAATGAAGTTGAGTTAGAAAAATTAAGATTCTAAGTATAATTATTTGCTAGAGAAGTAATTAATGAGGGAGTATCAATGAATTTTTTTTCTCTACATACAATGTGATCATTAACAGACTGGTGTATCTTAATTAGAGTGATAAGGCAAAAATAGTAAAAGCACACTTTTCATGTAAAATTTTAAAAGATTTGGAAATGTGTGAAGTGAAACACAGATATAAACACCCACTACCACCAAACAGATGGGGGGTGGGGAGAAAGAAAAGAATAGCAGATGGAATCCAAGGAGGGCTGCCCTCCACTTCTCTGCCCGTGCTCACGCACATGTACATGTGTAGTTCCTTCCAGCAGTTCCTTCCCCTCGGTGGCTGCTCAGAGACCCTTTTGAAAGGGTCCTGGTTATTGGAATCATTTAAGGAATAGACTAAGAAGGAGTGGGTATTCTGAGGGAAGAATGATGGTGTTTTTGTGTATGTGTTTTTATTGCTGCATAAAAAATCAGCACAAAGTTAACTTATAAAATAATGTCTGTTTAAGATCTTTCTTTAGGTCAGAAGTTCAGGCCCCTCAAAGCTGAGTCTTTGCTCAGGGTCTCATGCAGCTGAAATCCAGGTGTTACCTGGGCCATGATCCTTCAGATAGAATTCAGATCCTTGCAGTTGTGGGACTGAGATGCTTTTCTTCTTCTGGCTGCCACTGGGTCCCTGTCAGCTCCTAGAGGTCATCCGGAAAGGCTCTTTTAAGGACTTGGCTTAGGTCAGGCCCACCCAGGATAATCTTCCTGTGGTTAAGTTACAGTTTACTGATCTGGGACCTCAGTTACATGTGTGAAATTCCTTCTGCCATAAAAGGGTTCTTAGTCTGTTTTCGGTTGCTATAAAAAATACCTGTGACTGAGCAATTTATAAGGAAGAAGTTTATTTAGGTTGAGGGTCTGGAGGCTGGGAATTGCAAGAGTGTGAGCCAGGATGGGCCTCCTGATGCTCAACTCATGGTGGAGAGGAGATGGCAAGTGGGCATGGGTAGAGAAGGCAAAGCATGAGGGCTGGGCTTACTACATAGCAACCTGCCGTCACAGCAGCTGTCCAACCCGGCGAGAGCAAGAACTAACAGGAGAAGGCATTATTCCATTCATGAGGACTCCACCCCCATGACGTCCACTAGACCCTACTTCCTGACACTGTTCCTCAGTGTGAGCTTTCCTAGGGGACAAACCATATTCAAACAATAGCAGAAGGTAAGAATCATGGGAGTGAGGCCCATCACATTCACACTCCTGGGAGAGGATTATACAGCGGGGGGCATCTTAGAACCCTGCTTTCCACAATGTGTGTGCATGTATGTGTGTGTGTGTGCTTGGGTGTGTGCATGTTTGTGCACACACTGTCTAGGCACTGTCTTTGAAGTTAAAAAAAAAGCAGCACAATTTACAATAGCTAAACTATAGAGCCAATCTAGGTGCCCTTCAACAGGTGAATAGACAAAGAAAATGTGGTATATATACACAATGGAGTACTACTTAGCCATAAAGAAGAATGACTTTATGATATTTGCTGGTAAATGGATGGAACTGGAGAGTATCGTGTTAAGTGGAATAAGCCAGTCTCTGCTATGCAGAAGCTAATCCAAAATAAGGGTGGAGGGTTGAAAAAAACAGAATAGAGGAAATATCAGTGGAATAGAGAAAGGGGAATGAAGGGAAAAAAGGAGGGCTAGGATAGAGAAAGACAGTGGAATGATTCTGACCTAACTTTCTTAGGTACATATATGAATATACCACAGTGAATCTTGCCATCATGTACATCCACAAGACACTAATCAAAATAAAAACTAAAAGTAAATAGCAGAAATATCAGTGTAAGGATCAAATTAAAGTAGTCAACATTTCCATTTTTAAAAAATTAAAAGACGTACATATTTATGGGTACAGTGTGATATTTCAGTACGTGAATACAATGTGCCGATCATATCAGGGTAATTAATGCTTCTATCTCCTTGTCATTACTTTGTGTTTGGAGTCTTCTAGGTTCTCTCTTTTAGTTATTCATAAATTATGTAACAGGTTATAATCCCCCCACTATGCTGCGAGACACTAGATCTTGTTACTTCTAAATATGTTTAGGTCCCGGTTCTCCAACCTCCTACTGTCCTTCCTCCCCTCTACCTTCCCCAGCCTCTTGCAATGATTGTTGTTTACTCTGCTTAGTTTTTAGAAAACATCCACAGAAGAGAGAACATACAATATTTGTCTTTCTGTGTCTGACATATTTTACTTAATAGTGTCTTTCAGTTCTATTCAGTTTGCTGCAAATGGTAGTACATCATTCTGTTTTTTTTTTATGGATGAATAACATTCCATTGTGTTTACATACCATATTTTCTTTTTTTAAAAAAATTATTTATTTATTCTAATTAGGTATATATATGACAGCAGAATACATTTTGATTCATTGTACATAATTGCAGCACAACTTTTCATTTCAGTGATTGTACATGATGTAGCATCACACCATATTTGCAGTCATACAGGTACCTAGGGTAATGATATCCATCTCATTCTACTATCTTTCCTGCTCTCATGCACCTTCCCCGCCCTCCCTCCCCTTTACCTAATCACAGTTCCTCCATTTTACCATATTTTCTTTATCCATTCATTTGTTGATGGGCATGTGTGTTGATTCCATATTGTGCATAGCAATAAACATGGATGTGCAGTAATCTCCTTGGTATGTTGGTTTCATTTCCTTTGGATATAAACTCAGATGTGGGATAGATAGCTGAATCATAGGTTAGGTTTATTTTTAGTTTCTAGAGGAACCTCCATGCTGTTCTCCGTTGTGGTTATACAAATTTATACTCCCACTAACAGTGTACGAGGTTGCCTTTTCTCCACATTCTCACCAGCATTGATCATGGTCTTTTTGATAGTAATCATTCAAACTAGGGTGAAATGATATCTTACTGTGGGTTTGAATTGCATTTCCCTGATGGTTAATGAAATTGAGTACATTTTTCATCAATTTGTTGATCATTTGATTTTCTTCTTTTGAGAGACATCTATTCACATCCTTTGCCCATTTTAAAATTGGATCATTTAGTTTTCATTATTGAGTTTTAAAAGTTTCTTATATATTTTGTTTTTCTTTTTTGCCCTTTTGCTCAAACCCAGGGCCTTGTGCTTACTGGACAAATGCTACCACTGATGTACATCTCCAGCCCTATATTCTGGATGCCAATCCTTTGTGAGATGAATATTTGGCAAACTATTTTCCTTCATTCTTCAGGTTATATCTTCATTCTGTTGATAGTTTCCTTTTTTGTGCGGAAGTTTCTTTGTTTGCCACAATTCTATTTGTCTATTTTTTGTTTTCATTTCCTGTGCTTTTGGGTCTTATCCAAAAAAATCATTGCCTATGTCTTGAAGTGTTTTCCTTAGTTTTCTTCTAGTAGCTTTATAGTTTAGGATCAGTCTTTAACATTTTGAAGGAAATTGATTCCATCAATTTATTCTAGATAATTGAAAGGATCCCAACATGCTTTTCTAAAATTCAACAAATATTTTTCCAAAGAAAACTAATATTACTTATCATTTCCACTTATAACAACATAGGGAAGGTTCCATAAAATTTATTGATGATTGATTTGAGGAAAGGAATCTATTGAATTGATAAAATTACATTAAACTGAAAATATTTTATTTTGATTTATTTGGGATTGAAGCATCTAGGAACAAACATATGAAAAGCATGTTCATTCTGCTTTATGGGGTGCATATATTCTACAGGTTCATCCTATTATTACTTAGTTTAAAAAACATCTTCCAGAATGTGGATCTTACTAGGTATTATATTCTAAAACAGAAAAAGAGATAGGTTCCCACATAAATGAATGTACTGATTAGCTGGGGGGTGGGGTGGCCGTGTCCTGTCTGCCTCTTCCTCCCAGATGGTGCCTGGATCATCTCTGCAGATTTCATGACAATAGTGCAGCCCGGACTTTGGGGCTTCCTTGCTGACTTGACTGAGCCAACCTCTGAAGGAACCAAATGTCACTTTTCAGCAGAGCCACATTGGATCCTGTCTCAGGCTGTCAAGAGACCGTCCCACCTGCCCATCTGCCCTCTTGTTTTCCTCATGACCTTTTCTCCTGTCAAAAGAATTTCTCCAGTGCCTGAAAAATCCTGATTTCACCTCCAGTGCACAGAGCTGCCCTTATCGGAGAGGTTTTAATGCCCATGTGAGACACTGTGAGGCATGATACTAAGATCTG
Source organism: Marmota marmota marmota (assembly GCF_001458135.2). Classification (NCBI taxonomy): domain Eukaryota; kingdom Metazoa; phylum Chordata; class Mammalia; order Rodentia; family Sciuridae; genus Marmota; species Marmota marmota. The sequence goes on along the minus strand of NW_026000000.1, from coordinate 11,246,834 downwards.
AGTTTAACAGCATTGGTCTTGAAGACTTGACCTCATCTGCATTAATTAGCCCTGAACTCAAATTATCAGCCAGGTTGGGCCACCACAGGCAGCTTCTGGGTGTTTAGTGATGGATGCTCTTCAGGGAAGAGACCCACAGAGATCCTGAGGTGCTCTTCTGCATCGTTCAGTCACATGGTCCTTCTGAGGCAGCTGGGAAAGGAGAGGGTCTCAGCAGCTCTCCAGGCACCACTGCTTCCCCATTATGCCAGAGGATAATGTAAAGGCTCACTCTGCCCAGGAAGGTCTCTAGGAGATTTGGTTGAGCCTCTGACCACCCTTCCCCATGCCACTCATAGAAACTTGCTCAGCACTGACATTGACACCTCTGCAATGGAAAAGCAGGGGTGTATTTGTTTCCTAATGTGTGGCATATGTTGTTTTTATGGCTGTGCCCATGTGTGCAAACATGTGTTCTCTGTGTGTGTCACATCAGGATGATGCAAGTTTCTCAGTGTAGTTTTGTGTGTGTGAAGCCTGCGTACAAGTACGTGAGTGGAGATGTTTGCTGAATTTGTGTTTCTGTCTACACAGTGTTTCTGAGTGTATCTGAAGGGTTGGAAGGACCACACTTCTTTACTTACATTTACTAATTTTGTGCTCCACGCGCTTAATTTACAAAACTGCCAGCTGCCTTTCTTCCCATCCCACCCCCAGCCCAAGCCGAGCAGAAGGCAATTTGGGCCAGCTGTCCTGCTGGAATGCAGTTTGCTCTTCTGGAGAATGCTTCATTATTTTTAAAGCTTTTGGAAGGCCTTGTGAGAGAGGTGCTGGGAGTTCATCAGAGATTATTTTTAATAACAGAATTCTAGAGGGAAATGGGGAGCTGTGTTTCATTGGCAAACTCTTTTTCCATTTTAAAAGTAAACAAGACTCCATTTTCTACATTATTTAGCATGTCATCCTTCTCTTTCCTTTTTAATCATCCTCCAAACGGACTCATGAGGCAGAAGTACAGCTATAGAACCCTTGCTCTAAGAGAACACGTCCAAGAGGGAGAGGGGCACCCCGCTGAATGCTCCGGGGAGCGCAGTGAGGATCCCAATTCAGATTCATCAAGACTCAGGTGCTCCGAGGGTCATGGGGACGGCACTCTGCCCCAGACTGACTGCCATTTCAACTCATCTCCACTCAGTTTGATCCAAAATGAACACATGGAGCACCTGCTTGGTTGTAGGCATTGTGCTAAGCTTCTGTGTGTGTGTGTGTGTGTGTGTGTATGTGTGTGTGTAAATGAGTGAAAACAGAGACCATCACTGCCTCTTAAGAAAGTGGGTGTGATTGGTCCAAATCAGGCTGCCATAGTTAAGGACTCTACCATATCCATGAGCCCCAGGCCTCGAGCTGCTACCCTGCCTCTAAGGTAGCATTTCCACACACAGTGGGTATGGGCAGGGTGTCCCCCTCACCAGTGGTTTTCCCAAATCCACAGACAACAAGAACCTGTGGCTTCTGTGTCTTTGGGATGGGAGGCATGGGATGCCTGCCCCTTCCTCAGGCCCCTCAGGATACTCTGATTTTACCCTTCATCATCCTAATCATTTTTTAAAAAATCTGAAGAAGCAAATAGGAATTCTGGGCAACACATTATTCGGCTTAACTATACGCATAAAACTCACAGCCAAGTAAGTTTGTTTCAAGCTGTTTTTGTCTGATGCGCTTCTTTTCATAGAAAAGAACTCACTGTCAATCCTTTCAGAAGACTGTTCCCTGAAGATTTCCAGGATTCTAGGCACCAAAAATGAGCAATAACTTCAATATCACCTGTTTCTTCCAAGTCTCCATTTCCATTCCCCTCCTTCATCTTTTTCTTTTTTCTTCTCTCTTCTTTTCTTATCATAAAAAATGTTCAAGCATGTGCCTCAAACCATGACAAACTTGTGGGGACCAGACCACACAAAGAGCTTACAACTTTTTCATTCTTCTAGTCCCCCTCAAAACTCTTGAGCATCCATGTGCCAGGAACTGAGGCAGGAGCTAAGATTTGCAGAGAGGAGGAGACCATTGCTGCCCTCGCTGGGCTTGTGGTCTCAGCAGGAGGTGCATGTGTGCATACACATCCACAGGGGAAGTACAGAATGGGAACCAGAGCTTGGAGGAGTTTCAGGCTCAGCTGTCTGAAGAAGACAGAATTTAAGCTGTCTTTGAACTCTAGGTAGAATTTTGGCAGAATTCTGGTAAATATGGGGGTGGTCCATCGTGATTGACAGAAGCCTGGAGGTGACAGATACTCTATGTGGGTTCCAGCTTAGGTTCCTGGGACAGAAGGGACCCTCAGGAGATAGATGAGAAAATGGGCCGAGCTAGGTCCAGGAGGAACTGAGGGCAATGAGTAGATGTTTGGATATTGTTATGAAAAAATCTCAAGTAGGCAGCAATGCAGGCTGAACTTTATTATAACTGGAAAAATGAAACATCATTTTATACAGAAAATTGAGGGAGGGACAGAGATCAGAGTTCGGGGCAAGAGGAAATCATAAGCACATAAGATGTTGCCACATTGCTAATTTGCAAAGCTATTTTCCTGGGATTATGTCCAAATATATACTCAGCTCAATGATTTACTTAAATGTTAACTTAAATATATTTTTAGTGTAGTAGCCTCCCTCTTATCCACGGAGGAGGATATATTCTAAGGACCCTCCCCCAGTGAATGACTGAAACCTTGAATATACCATTCCTATGTATGATATTTTTCCCCTAGCACTACTCACCTAGGGTAAAGTTTAATTTTTACTTGAATGCAAACACTGTAATACCGCTATAGTCAATCTGATAGTTGGGATGGCTACTATGTGACTAATGGGTGGATAATGTATATAGCATGGGTATACTGGACAAGAGAACAACTCAGGTCTTGGGTGGAACAGAGTGGATGATATAAGATTTTATCACGTTGTTCAGAATGGGGTGTAATTTAAAACTTATGGATTGTTTATTTCTGAAAAATTTCTTTAATATATTCAGAACAAGGTTGATCTTGAGTAATTGAAACTATTAAAAGCAAAACCACAGATAAGGGGGAGACTACTGTAATATTAATATAAAGTACATTATTTAATCCTTTTGGTCTCTACTAACAAAATTTCTTTCACGTATTGTACTTTATATTTCTCTATCCCTTTTCCCCAACTTAACCCCATAAAAATAATTTTGATAGGGGGAAAATCTTGTGGTTTAAAAATGTTATACTCCTATACTCCTACCTGTCCTTTTTTTTTTTTTTTGGTACTAGTGATTGAATCCAGGGGTGTTTTAACCACTGAACCACATCCCTAGCTCTCTAGCCCTTTTTATTGTTTATTTTGAGATAGGGCCTCACAAAGTTGCTGAGACTGGCTTTGAACTTGTGATCCTCTTACCTTATCCTCTTGAGCTGCTGGGATTATAGGTGTGTGCCAGCATGCCCAGCTTCCCCTTTCTTTTAATATGGATGTGAATTCTGTTTTGGAGCTTCTTTGGCACTTTGTATCTCAATAAGTCTTAATATTTTTCTAATATTGTTGTCTGTCACCATCATGGGGTGGGTAGCTAGGAAGAAGTTGTGTGTTAACAGGTGAGTCCCCTCAGTCCACTCATATCTTCACATTCTGAAGAGTTACAGTCTCTATTTGCAAGAGGAATGTATGGGAGCTGGGGTTTTCAGAATTCCCAGAAGTTTGTTTCTGTTGCTTTGGGCACAGTATTTAACCTCCTTTTAATGCTTATGTTTAATGTGTTGTGCAGTAATTAGTTATAGTTGGCAACGTCCCAGGTAAAAAAAATCATTCTTTCTTGGAGGCACTACAGACTTCCTTCATCATGACTGCTGCAGGAGGTGAGATGGGGCAGGTGTGGGAGACCCTCCAAGCTCTGACAGACATAGTCATGATAACTTGTGGTCAAGATGTAGGGCCAAAGTTCTGGGGACTGGCTGCCTCTGGCCTGGGACATGTTTGCTAGCACCCACCAGAAATAGGATGGGTGGTAATTTTTCTGCCAAAGACTCATTCTCCAGGGAAGGAGGGAGGCAGAGAAGGGGCACATATCCACGTGGGAAGGCATAGGACACCCTTCCTGAGCTCTTTGACAGCATGCTCACTATTCCAACCTTCCTCATCCCTCCTTTTTTGTTTTCCTGAATAATCGGGGCAAGGGAAATAGAGAACTCAGCTTCCCTTGTTTATGCTGCCAAGAGAATGGTGGCTTCCCTCGATCATCCTGTCTCTTTCCTGGCCACAGCCAGCCTCCAGACACTCCCCAGGCTCTCACTGAGTTTGTGTTTGCTCGGTGAACACATACAGAGAGAGGCTAACTGAGGGGCTTGGGATCTAGAAGCCATGTTTTGCAAAGATATTGAGCAGTTTCGGATTTCCCATGATATCAGCCTGAAAGTCTCAAGGCAGAAAGAAGAGATCAAATGTGCAGAATTAGGACCAGTGGTGACAACTATAGGCCTCACAGAAACAAGGCATGATGTTCAACTAAGAATGGGAACCTTGGGTCCCTGTATGCCAAGGAATTCACATGGAGGCTAGAGGCCTACATGTGCACATGTAGCTCTGAGGTGCTATCCAGTCTTGCCCACAGAATCTGTGTCTCATGTCCTTTAGCTTACCAGCAGCTGGTGCCCTCTGCCTCAGCTTTATTAGACTTTATCTTCAGGTTGACCTGAAGGGAGACCACAAATTTTCTGTATTAGTAAGTTTTCTGTTGATATAATGAAATACTTGAGGCTGGGTATTGTATAAAGGAAAGAGGTTTATTTAGCATACAGTTCTGAGGTTCAAGGGCATGGTGCTAGCATTGGCCTGGCTATGGTGAGACATTATGGTAGAAGCCATCATAATGGCAATATTGAGTCTAGAGAGGTCACATGGTGAGACAGAAAGCCAGAGACAGCAACTGGGGAGGAACTGGGCTCACTTTTTTTTATAACAATCTCTGAAAGCTACATCAATTAACAATCTATGAAAACTATATCAATTCTTTCAGAAAGCAGAACATTCAGTGTCCTAATTGCTTCTCATTAAGCTTCACCCCTTAAAGGTCCCACCACCTCTCAACATGACATATGGAGGACAAAGCTTCCAGCACATGAACTCCTGGGGGACACACTCAAAGAAGCCGAGTGCTTCTTGATCTGCCATGGCTCCACTTTGGCTCCACATGGGTCCTCGGGCTCCTGCCTCCCAGAGCTGACAATTCTGAACATCAGCCATTTTCTCTTGTCAACCTGGTTTGTACCTTGTATTCATTTTTTGCCTATGAGCAGATGGTGTCTGTGCTTTCAGATGGCTTTTTACTGCTGTTCCTCTTTTGTGATCTGTTCCTTCTACCTCCATCTAGATCCCTCCCAGCCTGGCTCCAGATCAGTTCTGCCTCTAATGATCTCACTCAAACTCTGAATTTGTTTGTATTTTTCTTCCTGAGAACTACTAGACATGAGCCTCTGGGCTCTGTGTTATGAGGATTTGAAGAGAATGAGACTACCTGGGGCCTAAGGTTATTTTAACCCTGAATAATCTCTCTTTCAACTTGTCCTTAAAATACACATGAAAGTACCAAAATTGACGAAAAAGCAACACTAAACATGCACAGGAACCATGTCAACAATTGTTATCCTTGGGAGGGATTTTCATTATCTTTGGCAACAATAAAACAGACTCAGGAGCACAATTGAGGACTTTTTCATTGTTATTGGCTCAGTTGGTCAGAGGTAGAAGAGGCCTTTGTGGCCCCATTCAAGGTCTAAAGAAGTCATTGAATCCAGCAGAGGCCTGAAGAGCCCCCACCCCCTCTCTTGTGCAGGGCCAGCTGCTAGTCTGCCCGGAGTCTGGACATGGCCTTCCACCTTACAATATGGGAGATGCAGAGGGGACACACATGTTTACACTGAATGCCAAAAAATAGGTAGCCAAAGATGGAGTGCAGCAAGCAGGGCCCTGCTCTGCCTTCTGTGCAAGCCTCTCCCCACCCTCACAAGGGCATACGTTGTCCCTAAGTGTGTCATAGAACTTGACTGACCTCAGCCCACAGAACCATACCAGAGCAACGAGAGCCTGAGACCCACGTGATGACATCAGACTGGGTTGAACAAACTGTGCCTTCGGCTTTAGCTCTCCCAGGGGCATTCAGCCAGGGGACAGGCAAAGAAGGTGACATTGCACTACACCGTCTTCAGTTCACAGAGTTTTTGGAGATGAATAAACAGAAAAGTTAAACCAAAGATTGTATTTCTGAACTGAGCACCCTGAATATAGTTGAGAATATATATATTTTTGAAAAACCTATTTTTTTTCAGAAGAAATAATGCTTCAAAGATCTGCATTTCATGTTCCCAGTGAGCTACAAGGATATTTGTGATTATTAGAATTGCTCCGTGTGATGGAAAGGCAGCAGGCTGGGGTGACAGCTCAGGTGAAAAGTCATCACTGAGACAGGGAGAAGGTGTCACATGTGCACACACGGGCAAAGCCCAGATGTCCACGACTGCAGTGACGGGGACGGCTGAACCAGCAGAAGCACGCCATGAGGGCAAACCTGAATTGCTCTCCTAGAATCCAGAGAATAAAGGACCAGGGGATGAAAACACTAATAAAAAATATCAGTTATGAAAATAGTAAGAGGAGAAGCCACCTTTGTGTAACATAACTATTGTGAGGGAGAAATCAAGACAAGTGGAAAGAAGTACAATAGTGTTTGATAATGCTCCTGAATTGAGAATAAAGATTCTTGATCCAGAGTTTGACATAAGTAATATATTTCAGGCCAGTTTGCTAAAAATCAAATAAACCAAGAAAGATATATCTTTTGTCCATGATTAAAAATCAATAATTTAATTATTATTAAAAAAAAAGGTATAACCAGGCATGGTGGTGCACACCTATAATTCCAGTGACTTGGGAGGCTGAGGCAGGAGGACCAAAAGTTCGGAGCCAGCTTTAGCAACTTAATGAGGGCATAAGCAACTTATTGAGAACCTGTCTCAAAAAAAAAAAAAAAAAGAGGGTGCTGGGATGTGGCTCAGTAGTTAGCACCCCTGGGTTCAATCTCTCATATCAAAACCAAACCAAAACAAAAAACTCCAAAGGTATAAAAGTGTCCAATCTGAGAGTACATGTTACTCAGCAAGGAACAAACCACAAGTCAGCATGATGTTAGGCCCATTCATAACAGTTAATTACAGAAGACAATAGGATAAAATCTCTTTTCAGAGAAACTGTGTTTATTACCCTCAATTTAACTTTATAAAAGACAGAAAAACCAATTTTATATACAAGGGACCTGGAAGAATGCTAAACCTTATAGTATTATAACTGAGAGAATTGAACACAGTCTACAGGAATGGAGAAGTCAACACATAAATGTCTACACTGAATACAGAAGCTGGCCATCAGAATAAAGGCCAAAGACACAGAACAAAGACTGTGACTTGACATCAACACCTCGGCTCTTTGATTCCTGATGGATGGTTACAGACTGAGAAATCTCAGAGCCAGGCACCACTTAAAAACTGGAGATGAAGACAAAAGATTTCCTGCTTTTATAGGGGTATATGTTCTAAATAATAGACTAGGAAACAAATTAATGAAATGATTTCAGAGAGGTAAGTTACAAAGAAAATAACTCAAGGTGGTTGATTGGGAGGAAAGGGGAGGGTGGGGGCCACTGGGCCTAGTGGGCAGGAGATGCTGAGGAGGTGGTCTCTGAGCTGCATGTGAGTTGCAGCTGCTGTATTTCCGTTGGTCTTGGGGAAAGATATACAGGCAGTGGAGAGTGAGTGCGTGGGGTAGCAGGCCTGCAAAAGAGGGGGGCAGTTGCTGTGGCTGGAAGGTATAGTTATGGGCGGTGGAAGGGAGCAGAGGACAGGAGGCAGGTGAAGGCAGATGAGAGAGCCCTGGGCACCAGGGCGAGGTATGTGGATTTTACTCTTATTCACACGACCCGAAAAGTGACCCCTTGAGGCCACGTGCAGGGCAGGTTGTAAGGGCTGGCATGGTTGCAGGGAGTCTAGACAGGCACTTGGGCTTGGGAGGATGTAGGCTAATGGGGGTGTGCCTGAGGGGTGAGAACTTTCTGACGACTGGAAGGAAAGAAGAAGGATCCTGGAGATTCTCAGCCCTTTGGTTGGGGTCATGTTATGAGGTGGGGAAGTGGGGTTTATAAAGGGTGAGCCGAATGAAGGCTGGCTTTCAGACATGCTGACTTAGAGACTGGATGTGAGCCTAGAGCTCAGGGAGAGGTCCCGGCCATTAATATCATTCTGTACATTGCTGTGGGTGATAGTCTAAACTGTGGGGTTTCAGAAAGGCACAGGCCTGAGCCCCATGTTAGTCTGGTGTTCAGAGATAAGGAGAGGAACAGGGTGCAGCCGGAGGGGCCAAGAAAGGGCAGGCAATTTGGAGGGAGTTTCCTAGAAGTTAGAAATGCCAGGCCTGGTGGTGCATGCCTGTAATCCCAGCAGCTCGGGAGGCTGAGACAAGGAGGATCTACAGTTCAAAGCCAGCTTCAGCAATGGTAAGGTGCTAAGCAACTCAGTGAGACCCTGTCTCTAAATAAAATACAAAAATAGGGGTAGGGATGTGGCTTAGTGGCTGAATGCTCCTGAGTTCAATCCCTGGTACCAAAAAGAAAAAAAAAATAGTGATTGAAATCAGATAGAACCCCCTCCCTTATCATGTACGAAGTAGGCTGTATGCTTAGGGACAACCTAGTGGCTCCAGAGATATTGGGGATGGAGATACTTTTTGTCTTTGTATTTTGGTGCCCTCAGTATGTGACTTTATCCTCAAGGTCAACTCAGAGTCTGTAATGGTAGCTAGGGCTCCAGCCATCACACTGGTATTCTCACACTTAGAAAAAGAAAGGACAGAAGAACAAGAAAGTCCCTTGGTACTTGTCAGCCTCTTTCTTAATCTGCTGTCCTAGAAGCTCCACTTAGAACTTCCACTGCATCTCATTGGTCATCCTCCATTGAAAGGGAGGCTGCATAAAACAATTTTTAAAAAAATTCTTACTATCTTCATCTGCAAAAATAAGGAGTTTACTCATTTGTGATTCATTATTCATGCACACACTTATTCATTCATGAACTATGGCAAGTATATATGCATGAAATGGTATGCTTAGTGTTGAACACACTGCTGAATGTGCCTGAGAAATGATGACCAGGGTGGCCTGGGTAGGAAGGAATGGTGCTTATGTACAACCACCGCTGAGCCTCGTCACAGTGAGGAGCTGACTGCAAAACGATCCGTGTTTGGTATTCCGTGTAATGCTCACCATGACCTATGAGTTGCCACGATCTGGTTTACTGTATGAAGACAGTGGGGCCTGCAGGGGGTGAGCCCTTGCAGGGCGGTGGTGACGGTGACCAGCTGTGCGGACCGAGGTGCCCCTGCACCTGTGCCTCAGGGCTGCCGAGAGCCTGGCAGGCTCCTCGTAGGCCCTGCAGACTCCCTGACGCTCTGTGCAGGAAGCTGGGAAACAATGAGTGGCTGAGGCCGGGGCCTGGGCACGCCCACGGAGATTTCCCCTGTGGGTTCTGGAATGTTTAGTACGGCTGACCTTGCCAGTGATTGATGAAGTACCTTAAAAATAGTTTATACCTAGAGATAAAATAGGGCCCTGATTCTTGTGGGTTACAATGACCATTGTACTTGTTGATGACTTCAGCTACAGTTATTTGAAATCAGTATTATATTTACCCAGAATAGTTAACAAAATAATTTCCCCAACAAGCACCCGGTTTCTAAGCAGAATTTCCTCTAGTACAAGGATCATTCATGTCTTGCCCTTAAGAGGTGATGGATAAAATTATCCTGATTGCAAAGAAATCACACTTGTCCAATAAATAAAGCCTGTGACTATTGTGTAGACATTTTTTTTCCAGATTGATCTCATTCATCCTGACAGCAGAGGATAGCTGCCCCAGCTGCTCTGGGATACCCCTACCCAATGTGGTCATTGTTCCTAGTGTGAGGAGCCCAGCTCCAGCCCAGACCCTACTCTTCTCCACTGTACTCATCCATGCACAGAAGGCACCTGATGATTCATAGTTATTGGCATTTCCTTTGTGCTAAGTGTCCTAAACGTCCTCGATTTTCACGTTTTTATTATTTCCTTTCTCCCTCCTTTCTTTCAAATTGACTTTTTGAGTTCAGAGCAAAACTGAGTGGACAATGCAGAGTTCTTACATGCACAGTCACCTGCCTCATCAACCCTCCCCACTGGAGAGCTGTTTGTTATAATGGATGAACCTACAGTGGTAACACACCATCTTGCTGCAAGTCCATAATTTAATTTAATCAGGGTTCAGTCTTGGAGTTGGACATTCTCTGGGTTTAAGACAAATATAAGATGACGCGTGTCTATCATTACAGTATCAAAGAGTATTTTCACTGCCTCCAAAATCTGCTGTGCTCTTCATATTCATCCCTCCATCTGCTTTATCCTCTCTAGCAACTACTGATCTCTTTAAGGTGTCTGTAGCTTTGCATTTTACAGAATGTTCTATATTTGGAATCATATACTATGTAGCTTTTTCACACTGAGTTCTATCATTTAATAATAGGCATCTACATTTCCTCCATGTCTGTTGATGGCTTGGTAGCCCCTGCCCCTTTATTCTGAGTTGAATAATATTCCACTGTATGGATGTACCACAGTTTGTTTATCCACTCACCTGGTGAGGGCATCCTGGTTGTTTCCAAGTTTTGGATTATGAATAAACTGCTATAGACACCCGTGTGCAGGTTTCTAAGTGTCACTTTCTTCATGAGCAGTAAACAGAGCATCTCATCCCCTATTTGGTGCATGACAGGTTCCTTACTTCATTATTACTATTATTGCCCCCTCTATAGTAATGACAGGGTGATGAGAGCAAGGCTTTTAAGGCTTCATTTCCTGGGAAGGGAAAAGAGTTTGAAGTAGCATGAGTTTCCAAAGAAAAGAATAGGGACAGAAAATGCCTTTTGGAATCGTTCAATTTGTACTTTTAAGGATTTACTAGAGTGTAGAAGAAAGGAGAGGCTATGTAAATATTTAATTCATGGCTCTACAGCAGGGACTAAAGAGGACATCACTGAGCACTTGAGTATCACTGTGACTCTCAGAGGTCCGAAGCATGAGTCCTATAAACTACAGTAAAAAAAAAAAAAAAGAAAGACAAGTTAAACATCACAGAATGGAAAGGAGTGGGAGGACCCCTGAAACTTAAGACTGGGCAGTAGCCCTTAAAATGACCTGTTCCATCATCTCCAAGGTAGATGACCACATATATCTGTGAAGAATGCAGCATGGTGGGGAAGTCCTGGATTGTCTAGTTAGGCAGAAGTGGCTCTGCTGTGTGACTTTGGGGGAAGTTAATTAGCTTCTCTGCTCCTCAGCTTAAAGAATATATTACTATCTACCATACAGGGTTGTGGTGGGGATTAAGTGAAATAATATTTGTGAAGCACTTTGCAGGGCATGCAGTGTGGTGAGTACTGGATGCTTTTGCAGTAGACTGTCTGGGATGGCAGAATCAGGGTGATGGGGAATTGCTATCCAGGGTAGCCCATTCCGACTATGATGAAAATGTTCTCAGCCTAAGCTGAGATCAATCACATGAGAGCTTAACTGAAATAAACTCTCCCATGAATGGAGAATATGAATTTAGATCATCTTTATCCTATTGTGTGAAATATTCTGAGATGTTCAACAGGAATTGTAGGGTCGTTCCCAGTTCCCCTGGCTAAAGTGTCCTAGGTTGCTCCAGGAATCCCTCATATGAGAGGACAGGGTTATGTCACTTATTAAACCAAGAAATAGAGGCCCATAAAGGAACATACAGTTAATTATTTGAATAAAAATACAATAATCGCATTGCAACTTATTATTGTTATGAAGTATTTTCCCATATTTACTGGTATAATACATATTACTATGCATAATGGTGGGATTTGTTGGTGCACATCTGTACATGCATGCACTGTAACTATAAAACTGTAACTATAATTTGGCCAGTATCACTCCCCAGTACTTCCGCTTCTCCTTCCTCCCCGTCATGGAGTCTTTACACGGCCATTTTTCCAACACACATTATCTCATTTGATTCTCACTACAGCCTTTTGGATTAAGCAGGGGAGGTGCTGTCATCCTATTTGAAAAACTTAAGCAAGTGATGATCACAGCAGGGATTTTACTTGCTTGGTAAGTTCAGATGGTCCTCTACTTACAACAGGTTTACATTCTGATAAACCCATTGTTAGTTGAAAATGTTGTAAATTGAAAATGCATTTAATAAACCTGACCTTCTGAACACCTCAGTTTAGCAACACAGCACACTTTAGAGCATCGGTGGTTCACTCTCCTGGTCACATGGCTGACTGGGAGCTGTGGCTCACCACTGCTGCCCAGTGTTTTAAGAGACTGTCGTAAAGCATGTGCCAGCCCAGAAAAAATCAAGATTCAAAATTTTGTATCATGCTGGGTGTGGTGGCACATGCCTATAATCCCAGTGACTCAGGAGGCTGAGGCAGGAGGATTGTGGTTCAAAGCCAGCCTCAGCAAAAGCAAGGCACTAAGCAACTTGGCGAGACCCTGTCTCTAAATAAAATGCAAATGCAAATGCAAATAATAATGGCTGGTGATGTGGCTAAATGGTTAAGGGTCTTGGGTTCAATCCTTGATATAAAAAAATTGTATCATTTCTATGCATACATGCTGCTTTCACATCATCATAAAGTCAAATAATTATAAGTTGAATCATTGTTGTTAGCTGAATTATTGTGAGTCCTCACAGGCATAGAGATATGGGACCAACATCAGATCTTTCTTCTGACTCTAAACTCAGTGCTCAATCTGCCTGCATCCACATATCCTAGGGCATGCAGATTGTCATACTGCACTGGGAGAGTTGATAATGCACAGACCGTAGGTGCCTCTTCTATACATAGCACCTCAATAGAAGAAAGTGTAGATTTGCTGGAAACACAGGGAATTTGGCAGAGGGTTCTTAAGACCATTTTCAAGGATAAAAATCCATGTGTTCAGGTTGCCATGGAAGCTTGAGAGGGCTAAATTTACACAGAAGTCCTGATTTGCCCATTTGGGGGTAATGATTGGAATCAAATAGGGTCAATAAGCCAGAGTTGGGTCTTGAACAGGGCTTCTAGAATTGTGACAAGAAGGATCAGCCAGGGCATGTGGGAAGGGGATAGGGATGACATTGAACTGCTTCCTAGTGAGCCCTGAGTGACCCAGGGGCAGGTCCACAAGAGAGCCATGCAGACTGTCCTAAAGCATGTTGGCAGGGCACCCTGCTAAGAAGGGCAGGAAACAAGCAAACAGAATCACAAAAAGCTGGGCAGTAGAGTCTGGCAAAACACACGTGCAATTCTCTTTTCAACCTACAAAAGATTTAAAGTGCCAACAGATCCAAAGTAAATAAGTAGACACCCCAGGAGTGGGAGCACCAGGGAAAGCAGAGGGGAGAAGTGAAAGTAGAAGCAAGATTTAGGAATTCTGCAAACAATGATGCTTAATGTGGCCAGAGAAAGGTTATTTTAGTGGGTGGTAAAAAGGAAACAAATCTTAAAATCTGAGGTGGGGGTGATGGGGGAAAAGGAAAGAAATGAAAGTGGAAGAATGATTTAATGAGTTCTGGGAAGAAAGCACTTAACTGAGCTGAGGGCTGGGCGGGGGGACGGACGGCAGAAAGAAAACAAGCTCTTAAGAGTCATTGAGAGTGAGTAAAATGGTTCCTGATTCATCAGTTTTGAATTAAAATTTTATATGTAAAATTGAGTTATGTTTAGCCATTGAGACAGGATGTGTAACATCTCTGTTGATAATGTTTGCGCTCCGTGGATTTCCAAGCATAATAGGATTCTAAGTCAATTGCCTTTGCCCCCTAGGAGGGAAGCCTGGAAGTGATTAGGCAGGACTTTCCTTTGGATGCTCCAAAGTGTGGTTGAGTGAGAGAGGGAAAGAAAGAACAAAGACAATAGGTGATACTCCCTCTGGGCCAGAATCGCTGTGTTCAACCAGCTCACTAGGGGAAAATCTCCAGGGAGGAAGGGGAGCCGGCAGAGGAGAAGCAGCAGCCTCAGAGGCAGAAGGTGAGGGAGGAGCACGAGGTTTGAGGGTCATGGGTGGAACAGTGACAAAATGACTCTTGTCTTTAAGGGAAATTGCTGGCCCAGATTCACCTTGACCAGGGCCAGGGTGTACAGTGATGTGGAGGTCAGACCAGGCTTATATCAAGAGGGGAGAAATGTTAGAGCTGTTGGAGCCAAGAGGGGTCTCAGTCAGGTTTGCTTTTTTTAAGCAAATCTGGAAATATTGACTCCTTTTTCCTCCTAGCCCACATCACCCTCCTCCTCCCCCTCCTCCCCCTCCTCCTCCTCCTCCTCCTCTTCTTCTTCTTCTATTCAGCATATACTTTTAAATTTGTTCTACTTACACATGACAGTAGAATGCATTTTGACACATTGTACACACATGGAGCACAACTTCTCATTCCTCTGGCTGTACATGGTGCAAACACCCTGGTAGTGTAATTATACATGTATATAGGGTGATAATGTCCATCTCCTTCCACAGTCCTTCTCATCCCCCACAATCCCTCCCCTCCCCTCACTTTCCTCTGCACAATCCAAAGTTTCTTCATTCTTCCCACTCCATCCTTCCCCCGCCCGCCCCGCCCCTGTGGATCAGCATCTATTTATCAGAGAAAACACTCTGCCTTTGGTTTTCTGGGTTTGTACTCTTAGCCCTTCTTAAGTCTCCCTGGGTTCCTAGTACCTTAATATCCCCAAGAGCTTGGGTCAAAGATGGACCAAACCCTCCATCCCAGATAGAGAAGGGGCGGGGATGTCTGCAGCTGCCAGTTGAAGGGGAGGCAGAGAAGGGAATATTTCTGGTTGTTTTAAGCATTATTCTTTCCAGAATTACTAAATCTTGCTTCTGCTTTCACAGGAAAGGCACAGGATGGAAGAGACCCAAAGGGGCATCACTCATAGGTCTTGGGACTAACGAGGTTTACATGGAGGCTGTTTAGCAACCTGTTCAAGGACAGCAAGGACCTCACTTCACAACCTTAGCCTGGTGACTAGGTACCCTGAAGCTGGGCCCAGGGGTAGGGATTTTTAAAATCTCTCTCTTTTTTTAGAAATAATTTTAGATTTCAACAAAAACTGCCAAAATAGTTCAAAGAGTCATTCTATAACCAGCTTTCACCAATATTAACATCTTAAAGAACCACAGCATGATGATCAAAACTAAAACATAAGCACTGGTACAAATATTAATCAGTGGCAGCCTTTATTTGTATTTCAGCAGTCTTTCCACAGATGTCCTCTTCCTGTTTCAGGATCCCATCTGGGATTCCACATTGCATTAATCCTCATGTCTTCTTAGTCTCCTCTAAATGTAACGGCACCACAGGTTTTCCTTTTTCTTTAGTGTGCTTAACATTTTTGAGAGACTCACTCACAGTCATAGAGGTATGGGACCAACTGGCCAGTTAATTGGTAGAATGTCCCTTAATGTGGGTTTGTCTGGAATTTTCTCATGATTAGACTGGGAAGAGTTTCATGGAGCTGATATGTCCTCAGTGCATGACCAGGGACACATGTCAGCAGAAATTGTTCCCATCTTTCTGTCATAACAGTCATTTCAGGAATAAACATTGTAGGCCCCTTCATGAATTTGGAGGGTTGATTAAAAAGGAGAAAGATATATTTTCCCTTTTGAGTTTGCAGACATGAGTTCCTTAGAGGCCCAAGCAGCTCTTACCTGACTTACCCTGTCATCCACCACACCTGGGGCTCACTAGGAGTCTGAGTTTAGACCCAATTCTAAACCCAGTCTGAGTTTAGACCCTGCCTGTAAATCTCAATTCATTCCACACATTCTTGGGAAGCAATGGTCCAATTTCTTCCTCTGGTGACAGAGAAGTCCACTGTGGGACAGGCATCCTGGGAGCCCCTCCCAGTGGGTGCCTTTCTGTTTATTCAAACCTGTGTCCCCAGTGCTTGTTACACAGTAGTGCCTAATATATGCTTGTATCTCCTGTGCCTGGTGCACAGCAAATACCTGTTGGGCACATGAATGGTAGACCATTCTTTTTGTTGAGCTTATCTCTAGCTCCCTCTAAATTCCAACCTCTGGGTTTATTTCTGTCCTCTGGGTCACACACAAATACACACTCTTTCTCAATTGTGACTTTCTTCTTCTTAGACTTAGTTGTTTTTTTTCCTACTAGATAAAGTTGAACTTTGTTTCCTTTAATTTAATATTTTTTTTAATTTTATTCCAATTTTTATTGTGGTAAAATATATATAACATAAAATTTACCATCATAACCATTCGTAAGTGTACAGTTCAATGATATTAAGTACATGCATAATGGATATAACCGTTACACCATCCAGCTCCAGAACTTTTCATTCTTTAAAACTGAAACTCTGTACCCATTAAACAGCTCCCATTGCCTCACCCTTCAGACTCTGGCAATCCTTCCTGTTTACTGTCTCTGTGAATTTGACTCCTCTAAGTACTTGATATAAGTGGAATCATACAATATTTGTTTTTTTAGTGACTAGCTTATTTCACTCATCACAATGTCCTCAGGATTTTCTTCCTTTTTAGGTTTGAATGTTTCATAGTGTGGATGTTTCCATGTTTTTAGCTATTGTAAATAATACTGTTATAAACATGGGAGTACAAGATAATCCATCGTTTTTGTCCTTTTAATCCAGTGGGGCTGGGGAGCTGGAATGACTTGATGTCTGAGGTCCCCAAAGCACATGAGAATTTGACCAGAGGTGTATTGGTTTCATTATTTTGGGCATGTGTAATGGATCCTAGAAAGAAATCCCATCCAGAGAAGACCAGGAAAGCTCGAGGGGGCCTCTGGATCACTGGCTTCTGATCCCTCTGCCTGTGTGCTCATGTTCCATTGCTGAGCTTTCTGGTTCTGTGTGTGGATCCTGTGAATCCTCATTCACTTCAGACTCTCCACAGAGTGGCACTCCCCAGGCCCTTGATGCAAGGTGATCCACTTGCAAGATCCCTCAAAGTACTCTTGTGTCTCCTGTAGTTTCAGTTCTGTCTGAGGTGACCTCTGAATGGAATAAATACTTTAGTCTTCTGCAGATTTTTGTCTTCATCCACACATTTGGGGGACCCACACAGAAAAAGTAGTCAAGGTTCTAGAGATGGCACAGGGAGCTGAGGAGCAGCGAGGGACTAGAGAAACCAGAGTTGATGATGACCCAGGAAGAATTCTTTGGAGAAACGGAATGTGTGTTTTTGTTTTAAATTTTCTTACCAATATTATTATCCTATTGTCATCTTAATGTTGCATGTTTTAAGATACCTATGATAAAGTGATAATATCATATAGCTATTATATTACATAGAAAAAAAATTTCATGTCTGGGTCTCAGACACAGTTGCCAGGCATTGAACACATGCTTGGCAAAACAGGCTGGGTGGGGGCACCCTGCACAAGGCAGTGACATCTCCACTCAATGGAATTGCCATGTGGGAGCTCTGACCTAGCATCCTCCTCCTCCTCCTCCTCCTCCTCCCAGCGATCAAACTCAGGGCCACTCAACCACTGAGCTGCATCCCCAGCTCTATTTTTTATTTAGAGACAGAGTCTAACTGAGTTGCTTAGTGCCTTGCTAAATTGAACTCAAGATCCTCCTGCCTCAGCCTCCTGAGCTGCTGGGATTACAGATGTGCACCACTGCACCTAGCTCCTAGCATGCTTCTTGAAGATACAGATAGTCTCCAGATTATTTTTTTCTTTTTCCACATTTTTTATTAGTGCATTATAGTTGTACATAATGATGGGATTTTTTGCTACATATTAATATGTTCACACAATATCACAATATAATTTGGCCAATATCATTCCCTAACACTTTCCCCCTCCCTCCCTTCTTTCTATCCCCTGGTACTTTCCCTCTGCTGATCTCCCTATGACTTTCATAAGACAACCCCTTACTTTTCTTTTTCTTTTTCCTCTCTAGCTTCTACACATGAGAGAAAACATATGCACAATCCTCAATTTATGATAGCTCCATTTAGGATTTTTTGTTTTACTTTATGACAGTGTGAGAATGTAACACCATATAACTCTTCTGTTTTTCACTTTCCTCACAGTATTTAATAAATTACATGAGATATTCACACATTATTATAAAATGGGCTTTGTGTTAGATGACTTTTTTCTCAATAACAGGTTAATGTAAAGTGTTCTGAGCCCATTTAAGATAAGTGAAGCTAAGCTCTGATGTTCAATAGTTTAGATGTATCTGATGCACTTTGACTTAAAAGATATTTGCAAAGATTGGGGTGTAAATCCATTGTAAATAGAGAAACATCTGTATTAAAAACTCAGTGGATCTCAAACTCAGCACATCTGCAAGCCTGATATGGCTATTGTTTTGTTACCTCTTTTCTGTGCCATCTAAATGTGGAACTCTTTGTTGAACAAGATAAAGCAAAACCCATGTCAATGTTTTCCAGTGGTTCATCCCAATTTAAATTTGAGCTAGCTTAGAGTCCTGGGAGTAATAAATCACGGGTGGGATGACATCCAACCAAGACTCTGAAAAAGGAACCAAAATACCAGAGTTATTGTAGGAGGTTGCCCTGGCTGCAAGTTCAAGACTGTCCAGGAAAGGAAAGATCCTGAAAGATTCATGCTCTGTTCCAGGTAAAAGGTGGGGAATATGATCCAGAGTAGCCAGTGAGATGGACAGCAGAGGCCTGAGACCACCTCAAAGCTGTGGCCTTCAGGTTTAAATTTATTTGTATATCCTCCAGGAATTTTAAGAATTATGTTCATTTTTAACGATGACACTTGAATTATTTTATATTTTTATAATTACAAGGAATGTAATTTTTATCTTAACTATTCAAATTTAAAATAAAAATAGTACAATACTCTTAAATAAACCTAATAAAATTTAAATACCTTGTAATTTGATATCATTAACAATTTGAAAATATATTTGAGCCTAGCTCTTTAATAGCTGGAAACTTAACCTTATTACTTTTATCCTGGAATTGTATTTTCATTTTACACTCCCCCATTAAATATTATTGTAATATAATTTTTATGGCTGAAAGTCTGTTATTGATTATCATACTTCCCTGCAGCAGAAATATGCATATAAATGTAAATACCTTTAAAAATTTATGTAACTATAAGACTCTAATAGGAGTCAGGAATATTTATGGTAAGTTGAACTATCATTGCAATTATTATTAGAATGCAATTGATAAAAATGACATTAAAATATTATAAGTATGGATAATTATGGTACATAAAAGTAAAGTTTTATGGTAAATTTATTGTTTAAAGAGATGTTTGGGATATTTTTATAGATTAGTTCATGCATACAAAGATGAACATTACTTAATCTTAGTTTCTATGAATCTAAGCCTTGAGAACCTTTGTTCTTTTATATAAATAGATGAGAATGGAATTTTGATATAGAGATATCCCTTAGTTCTTTGAACTCCTTCCTAGCTATTGTCAAGAATCAAAGAGTGACCTGTCATCATACATTATTTTCAGTGATTTATCAGCTGAAAAATTGATAAGATTTGTCTTCAATTTTGTTGAAGGCTAAGAATTGGACACCATGTGGCATACAAAGTTATGTACTACTTTACTCACTGAAATGTTAGTTATGTGACTCAAACATTTCAAACACTTACACACTTGCCAGTGTGTCAGAGAAATATTTGGGATGAATGAGAGATGTGCCTTTCTTTAATAAAGTGAAAAAAAGAGTCCTTGTGACAGGAGTAGGGTAGGGATTGGTGTGGGGTTGAGGGATAGACCTTACTGATAGGTCTCTGATTTGTAAAGTCCAATCCCGGGTGGATCAGTTTAGAGAAGTTTACCTATGAATGTGGAAATGTATTCTCTCAAAACTATGTCTGTATGTCTTTTTGACAGTCTTTGTTTATCCCCACGTAGACGTAGCCCCTTATTTTGGGGACCACAGATCTAAGTCTTCTCTGGATAACAAGGCGTCTTTGTGTGTGACTCAAAGGGCAGAAATACATCCAAGGGTAGAATTTAGAAGGAGTCAGAGATTAGCTCAACAAAAGAATGTAGAAGTTCTACCATTCATATGCTCAGCAGATATTTATTAAGCACCACTGAGTTCCAAGAACTAGAGATATAGGTATATAATAAGTACCACTGGGAGCCAAGCACTGGGGATGCAGGTGAGAGCAATACAAAGAGGCCTTGTCTGGGCAGATGCCTAGTGGGCCTGCCACATGGTGACTTTCCTCATCACTAGAATAAGAAATTGAACAACTGTCTCCTAAGAATGCTGTGGAGTGAATTTCAGATTTACCAATAGGTGATTTGGGCCCAACCTCAGACTCACCGTGAGCCTGAGGTAAGGTGGATGAAATTATAAGTCTTAAGAGCTGCTTGTGTCTCTAAGGTACTCATGTGTCCCCAGTCTCAAAGGAAGGAATGTACCTTTTCCCCTTTGCTCAATCCTCCCAATTCACAAAGGGGCCGATAAGTGTTGGTTACTGAAATGATTGTTATGTCAGAAAGATGGAAGAAATTTTTCAATTATTATCCAGAAAAATGTTCTCCAGGAAACTCTGACGTCTCACATGGATGATTCTTATAGCACATAGGGCCATCAGCTGAGGAGGTCCAATCTAATGGGCACAATGGTTAGGCAATTGGAAGAACAAACAGAATCATTACTTAGCTTTTAGGAGTTTAGAGGCAATTAGCAAATCATTGAAACTTGTACCTTGCAAGGGATTCCAAACAAGACTGAGTTGTTTTTATTGCTCCCATGATTAATTTCCCACTCCCCAAATGCAACTTTTGGTGTCTCCAGCATCATTTCAGATGCCTGAGTTGAGGAGGAGTTAGGTCATAGTTTCTTTTAACTACATAAGTGTGGGGAATATTCTTGTTTGTAGTACAGGCATGTTTGAGTAAAAGAACTTCCTTCCTGGATTTTTTTCATCTTTGTAACAGGCTGAATGTGTAGCTGAGAAAGGACTAGAACATGAACTGAGCTGGACTCAGAGGAACTGAAATGATTAGCAGCCTTCATTTCTTTGATGATACCTCAACGTGACCTTCCACTGTTTGACTTCCAGGCTTTTCCTGGATATGCCTTCCCTACATCTGATACCTGGGAAATTAAACTATGAAAAAAACAAAGACACGTTTCTCTTAGTTTGTTTTCAGTATCCTCTCCATGTGGGCATTGATGAGCAGATTTTTCAGGACCATGAGATCCAGCAGCAGTCATTTTATCCAGTTATTGTCACTGTAAACATGTTCTGCCAGGCAACATGATGGGCATTTTGAAGAAAAGTAAAAATGAATCACATATAGCCTTAACCTTTGAGGAGCTACAAGGGGTTGCATCTATGTCATAAACCTGGAGAACAAAGAAATGAACAGTGTAAAATGAGGTGACTCATATAGATCAAAGTTGGAATTAATGGCATTAAAATATTCCAAGTTTTACATTAAAGATAGTTTCTGTAAAAGACAAATTAGATATGCAAAAGTGGGTTCTTTTAAAAACCCCAATTAAATATACAAATTCCTAATAAGCTTGATTAAGGAAAAGGAATGGAAGCAAAACTAACCACAAATATAATAGAGATATTAAAAATTATAAGTAATATGTTACTCAATGATGTTATATATGAAAGATACAGAAATAGATACTTTTCTAGAAAAAAATGTAAACTATGCCATAGTCTAAATGTTTGTGTACTTCCCAAATTCTTATGTTAAAATCCTGACCCTCTAGGTGATGGCATTTGTGAGGTAAGTCATGAGGGTGTACCCCTCATCAATGGGCTTCCCCCCATGTTAATGGGCTTTCATTTTGTTTTATTTTTATTTTTTTTCTTAGTTGTAGTTGCACACAATACCTTTATTTTATTTATTTATTTTTATGTGGTGCTGAGGATCGAACCCAGCACCTCACATGTGCTAGGCGAGCATTCTACCACTGAGCCACAACCCCAGCCCTGGTCTTTTTACTGGGGGGGAAAAAAGACTAGCATTTGCAACTTGGAATGGACATAAATTCTAATTTCTTTTTTAAAAATTTTTACTATATAACATTAGTCTTTTATTCTATAAAGTATTATAGTAAGACAGTTTTGGTAAACTCTCTACATTTTCATTTTCTCATCTGTAAAATGGGGATATTAATGACAATTAATTCATAGAGTTACATTTAAAAATTAAGTGCCTAGCACAATGCCCCACCCAGGTAAATTGTTCAGTACTTGTCATCTCTCATTCTAAATGTTGTAATTTTTTAAAAATTATTTCTCCATGGAGGTTGAGGAAAAGCAAAATCGGTGTCAATTCCCTCAACATGGGGAATCTTCTCAAGAATATGTTGCATTTACAGGAAAACTGTAGAGTACAGAGAGTTCTCATATACCCCACATCTACTTTCCCCTATAATTAATCTTATGTTAGCATGATATATAATTCATAAATACTAATACACTATTATCATCTGTAGCCTCTATTTAACTAAAATCTCCTTAGTCTTTCCTTAACTTCCTTTTTCTGTTCCAGAATCCCACATTACATTTGATGATCATTTCTCCTTATGTTCCTCTTTGCTGTAACAATTACCATAAAACTTTTACATGATAGTTATAATTATAAGGAAAATCAAATTTTAATTGATAAAAAGAATATGTTGCATATTTATGTTTAGGAATTATGGAAAAATCATAATGGATGTTTTGATTGGCTCATATTTGATATAGGATCTATTAGAAAAAAAATGTTTTCCCTGTGTGCTCTCAACATTTCTATCACCCTAAAAGGTGTGAGGATTTTTCCCTACCAGCAAGCAAGCAAGCAAATAATTCTGCCACAATGGATACCAGCTAATTAAATTCAATGTTGACATTATCTACCTGGAGATAACATAAGATTCCACAGTTGAGGGCTCCCACTTTAGATGTGTTGATCAGCTAAGATGAACTCTAGATAGGGCAAAGGGATGGGAGGGGAAGGGAAAGGGCATGGGGGTAAAAAAATGGTGAAATGAGATGGATATCATAAATTGTAATTTCTTGAACAGCAATGTTGATGATTGTGCTGAAGTTCACAGCCATGCCTACTCTGCTGACTCCAAGTCATGGTTCAGAAGGTTTTAAAAAACAGTCCAAAGATGCTTCCTTGATAAAGATTTCTTATTAAAAACTTGTGTGAAAAATGACAACCTGACACCCATTTCACTCTAACACAATGAAGACAATGCGAAACCAACATATGCAGGCATACCACCAGGGTTTCACTGTCACTATGGGTCAGAGCACATGAAGTACAAGAGGACCATCCTTCTACACTGAGGCTACAGTCTCAGCAGTTTATCCTTCACCCATTTTCTGCACATCATCCTGAGGTAAACCAATTTTAAACGTGTTTTCAGTAAATAAGCTATGACAATTTATGCTAACAAATTGAATTAGAACCCATCTGATAGGTCTTGAATTTGTTTTTATCATTTCTTGATCTTAATACAAATGCCTGATTGTGCTCAATCATCAAGTTGCATCCATAAAAAACTGGCCAGCCCAAACAGTGTATTAATCATTAGCACATGGAACTTAAGGAGTCCTCTAAGTGCTTCCTTATCATTAAGGTAGTACAGTATTTATATTGTAAAACTGTTATGGAGCTTGATCTTTAGGGGACAGGACCACTAACCAATACATGCAGATATTTTGTGTGTGGATAGAAGATACTTTTGACATTCAGTTTTGCTATATAGAACAGAATGAACTTTTTTCTTTCTTTTCTTTTTTTGCGAGAGGTAAGTAAAAGATTCAACTTGATTTCTTCTAGAGGGGGGAAAATGTAGTTGAAAGTAGGTATTCATTTTTGCAGTCATTATCTGCATGCATTCTTCATAGTTGACTTGTCCATCTGCATCAGTATCTGCTTCTCTGATCATTTCATCTACTTCTTCATCTGTTAGTTTTTTTTTTTTTTTTTTTCCAGTTACTGGGGATTGAACTCAGGGGCATTCAACCAGTGAGCCACATCATCTCCAGCCCTTTTTTGTATTTTATTTAGAGACAGGGTCTCACAGAGTTGTTTAGTGTCTCGCTAATTTACTGAGGCTGGTTTTGAACTCGTGATCCTCCTGCCTCAGCCTCCTGAGCCGCTGGGATTACAGGAGTGCGCCACTGCAACCTGCTTTATCTGTCAGTTTTCTCCTAAATTTGTCAGGACGTGATGTAGTTCTGCTGCATTGATAGAACCATTTCCATCCTTGTCAAAGACTCAGAATGCCTTCCAGATTTCCACTTCACTATCTGTATCTTTCATTTTTCTACCCATCATAGTAAAAAAGTCTGGGAAGTCAATGGTGCCTACCATCAGCAGCCACTTAATTGATCACATCCTGCAATTCGGCTTCTGTTGGGTTCTGACTCAGTGACCTCATGATAGTTCCAAGTTCCTTTGTTGTGATGGTGCCATCGCCGTCTTTATCAAACAGGGATAAAGCTTCTTTGAATTCAGCGATCTGCTCTTCAGTCAGGGGATCAGCCTTGGTGCAAGTGAAGGAGGAGGAGCAGACCCAGCAGCGAGCAGCGCGGAGTGTTTCTGCCTTGCAGGGGCTAAGTTGCCTGTGCGCTGTAGGGACCTGTCAGTGGGGCTTTGGGAGGTAAGTCACGAAGGTGCAGGCCTCAGTGGGATTAGTGCCCTTATAAAACTTAGGTCGGAGAGATTCCTCACCTCATCCATTGTCTAAGGACATGAGGAAAAGGCACCATGTATGAACCAGGAAGAAGGTTCTACCATGCAATGAATCTGCTGGCTCCTTGAGCTTGGATTTCCCATACTCCAGAAGAGCGAGAAATAAATTCCTGTTGTTTATAAGCTATCCGATTTATGATATTTTGTTATAGAAGCCACCAAAAAAAAGCAAGCATCAAAATTAACAGGAGCAGAATACTAAACAGATTAAAAAAACAAAACAAAACAAAAACAAAAACACAGAATAGGTAAGAAAAGTACTTTGATAGTATCCACTAAAAAAGTCCAAGTGGATTTTGAGAAATGCTTTCTATTAAGATATATAATTTCATGTCTGATTTAAACTTTCCCAGAATGTAGGGAAAATTGGAATTTCCCATAATTTGTTTTATAAAGCTACCACAATAATAATTTCAAAATCTATAAAAATTAGATCATTTTTGTATATGACTATAGATAAAAATTCTTAATATTAACTACACTTATCATAGAGTAATACGACATAATGTGGTTGGTGTGATTTTTTTCTCTCTTTCTCTCTCTCTCTCTCTTTTTTTTTTTGTACTGGGGATTGAACCCAGGGGTGATTTACCACTGAGCTACTGAATGATTGTTATGTCAGAAAGATAAAAGAGTTTTTTTTAGCTCTTTTTATTTTTTATTTTGAGACAGAGTCTTGCTAAGTTGCTTAGGTTCTTGTTAAATTGCTGAGGCTGGCTTTGAACTTGTGATCCTCCTGCCTTAGCCTTCCAAGTCCCAGGGATTATAGACATGTGCCACTGTGCCAGGCCAATGTGTTTTGCAATAGTTATTCCTGGAGAGAAGGGAGGTGATAGGACCGGAAAAGTATGCCATACAATAATGCTTGAAATTTCCAAAATTTGGCAGGGCTCATAATACTATAATGTTCAAGAGATTGAGTGCAGCTCAGTAAGATAAACTCAAAGGAATTCACACCAAGACATAACATAGTAAGATCTTTGAAAATTTTTAAAAGAATTTTGAAAGCAATGAGAGAGAAATACCTTCTTACCTGTAGGAAAACATTTTCACATGAGAGTAGATTTATGAAAATCAAAATTATGGAGACCAGAAAGAAGTGGCGCAATAGTTAAGTACTGAGAAAAAAGAGTAACTGTGAATCCATATTTATATCCAGTGAAAATATCTTTCAGGGATGAAGGGAAAATCAAAAAATTCCAGATGAAGGAAAACTACGACTTTGTTGACACCAGATCTAATCTCAAAGAATGACTGAAGGAATTTCTCTAAATTGAAATCCATAAAAGGAGAAATCTTTGAGTATCAGGAAGGAAAAAAAATATAATGAACAAAAATGTAGTTAAATGCAATGGACTTTTCTTTTTCCTGAGTTTCCTAATTTATGTTTGACAAATAAAGCTAAAACTATAGTTCCAAATGCATGTGAAAAGGATGTTAATGACAAGGGTGGACTAGAGACCTCAGAACATCTTCCTCATAACACCACTGAGAACATTGTCAATAATGTTGAAATTAACTTTGTCAGATCTCTGGAAATTAGCAAAGCTTGCCACAGTCTGGGGAGCATTTACTCAAGAAAAACGTCTGAATCTTGGTCAGAACAATGAGCGTTGTGGCATTTTGCTTGCCTTGTTTTCAGCTTCCCTCCCTAGCTCTGCAATTGCCTTAGAAACTAACAGCCCACAACAAAGGTAAAAGCCAGTGGCCTAGAAACCACTGGAGGAACCAGAATGGGACTAGAGCTTCTCCAGAGACCCATTCCCAGAGAACTGTCACCATTTGGCCTGTAAGGGATTTCCCACTCATGAGAGTTGTCTTTATTTAATCTGTCTCAGATCTTGCCTGGTGAAAACAACTTTTCCCCAGGGTAATTGTTAAATTCAATCAGTGGTGATGTTTAGCTTCAAACTACCTGAGGGTAGTGATAATAGTTTGGGCAAATAACAATTAAAAAAATGCAAAAGGAAAAACTGTGTGATGTGAAGTCCACAGGAGGCTTTTTAGAGCTATTTTGCCTTCCTGGGAATATAGAGGGTCACTTGAATGCCCAGGGCTGTGCATATCTTAGGACCCACCTGAGTAAACTCTAAACTCTTCCTTCTGGTTGACCTCAAGGCTCTGAAGAGCAAAACTGGAGGCTGAGGCAAAGTTTTTAACTACTTAGCTGAGATTTGAAAGCATCCTCCAAAATGTACACAGAGACCCTTGGCAAAGACAGTGAGACTTACTGGTTCCAGGCAGTAACAAGAAGCTATGCATAATCATTATCTGCCCACCAGGCTAACTGAGTAGAGAATTCTGCAGTCACATAAGACACAGAATAGAGTTTAGAGTATTAGTTCAGGAAAGTCACCAAACAAATAAGAGCGACATCAACAGCACATGGCAATAAAAAAAAAAAAAATCCCAGGTAGTGAACAGACACTTATTTCCAAAGAAGCCATGTTAATATTATTTAAAATGTCCAGTTTTGACTTGCAATGAAACAGGAAATGATGATCCAATATATGGCGGGAGGTGGGGGGAGGAAGCAGTCAATAGAAGTCCATACATTATACTGCTAAATAAGATTTAAATCAGCTACCTAAAATATGTTCAAAGAACTAAGAAAACCATATCTAAAGAATTAAAGGAGTATATGGAACCAAAGTCCCATGAAACAGAGAATATCAATACTAGAAAAGAACCAAAGGGTTAAAAATGGACATTACATACTGCTCAAGGGAACCATACACCAACAAGACAAAACAGTCATAAGTATATATGCCCCAAACAATCATGCAGCTATGTTCATCAAACAAACTCTTTTCAAGTTCAAGAGTCAAATTGACCACAACACAATAATCTTGGGTGACTTTAACATGCCTCTCTCACCACTGGATAGATCTTCCAAACAAAAATCAAATAAAGAAACTATAGAATTCAATAATACAATCAATAACTTAGACTTAACTGACATATATAGAATATTATAACCTGCATCAAGTGGATACACTCTCTTCTCAGCAGCACATGGATCCTTCTCTAAAATAGACCATATACTATGCCACAAAGCAACTTCTAGCAAATACAAAAAAGTAGAGATACTACTATGCATTTTATCAGATCGTAATGGAATGAAATTGGAAATCAATGACAAAATAAAAAATAAAAATTTCTCCATCACCTGGAGACTAAACAATATTCTACTGAATGAACAATGGGTTACAGAAGACATCAAGGAGGAGATTTAAAAATTCTTAGAGGTAAATGAGAACATAGATACAACATATCGAAATCTCTGGGACACTATGAAAGCAGTACTAAGAGGAAAATTCATTGCATGGAGTTCATTCCTTAAAAGAAGAAAAAGTCAACAAATAAATGACCTCATACTACATCTCAAAGCCCTAGAAAAAGAAGAATAAATCAGTAGCAAAAGCAGTAGAAGGCAAGAAATAATTAAAATTAAAGCTAAAATCAATGAAATCGAAACAAAAAAATGATTGAAAAAATTGACAAAACTAAAAGTTGATTCTTTGAAAAAAGAAGTAAAATTGACAGACCCTTAGTCACGCTAACAAAGAGGAGAGAGAGAACTCAAATTACCAGCATATATTATGAAAAAGGTAATATCACATCAGACACTACAGAAAAACAGAGGATAATTAGAAATTATTTTGAAATCTTATACTCCAATAAAATAGAAGACATTGAAGGCATCGACAAATTTCTCAAGTCATACGATTTGTCCAGATTGAATCAGGAAGATATACACAATTTAAACAGACAAATATCAAGTGAGGAAATAAAAGAAGCCATCAAAAGCCTACAAACCAAGAAAAGCCCAGAACCGAATGGATACACAGCTGAGTTCTACAAGACCTTTAAAGAATAACTAATATCAATACTCTTCAATTTATTTTAGGAAATAGAAAAAGAAGCAGTAATTCCAAACTCATTCTATGAGGTCAATATCACCCTTATCCCCAAACCAGGCAAAGACACATCAAAGAAAGAAAACTTTAGACCAATATCTCTAATGAACATAGATGCAAAAATTCTCAATAAAATTCTGGCAAATTGAATACAAAAACATATCAAAAAGATTGTGCACCATGATCAAGTGAGATCCATCCCAGGGATGCAAGGTTGGTTCAACATACGGAAATCAGTAAATGTAATTCATCACATCAATAGACTTAAAGATAAGAACCATATGACCATCTCAATAGATGCAGAAAAAGCATTTCACAAAATACAGCACCCCTTTATGTTCAAAACACTAGAAAACTAGGAATAACAGGAACATATCGCAACATCGTAAAGGCTATCTATGTTAAGCCTCAGGCCAACATCATTCTAAATGGAGAAAAATTGAAGGCATTCCCTCTAAACACTGGAACAAGACAGAGATGCCCTCTTTCACCACTTCTATTCAACATGGTCCTTGAAACACTGGCCAGAGCAATTAGACAGACGAAAGAAATCAAAGGGATATGTATAGGAAAACAAGAACTTAAATTAGCACTATTTGCTGACAATATGATTCTATACCTAGAAGACTCAAAAAATCTCCAACAGAAAACTTCTAGAACTAGTAAATGAATTCATCAAAGTAGCAGGATATAAAATCAACACCCATAAATCAAAGGCATTTCTGTATATCAGTGACAAAGCCTCTGAGAAGGAAATGAGGAAAACTACCCCATTCACAATAACCTCAAAAAAAAAAAAAAGACACTTGGGAATCAACTTAATGAAAGAGGTGAAAGACCTATACAATGAAAACTATAGAACCCTAAAGAGAGAAGTCAAAGAAGATCTTAGAAGTTGGAAAGATCTACCTTGCTCTTGGATAGGCAGAATTAATATTATCAAATGACCATACTTTCAAAAGCACTATACAGATTTAATGCAATACCAATCAAAATTCCAATGGCATTCCTCATAGAAATAGAAAAAGTAATCATGAAATTCATCTGGAAAAATAAGAGATCCAGAGTAGCTAAAGCAATCCTTAGCAGGAAGAGTGAAGTAGGTTGTATTGCTATACCAGACCTTAAACTATACTACAGAGCAATTGTAACAAAAACAGCATGATATTGGCACCAAAATAGACTGGTAGACCAATGGTACAGAATAGAGGACACAGAGACTAACCTACACAATTACAATTATCTTATATTAGACAAAGATGCCAAAAACATGCACTGGAGAAAAGATAGTATCTTCAACAAATGGTGCTGGGAAAACTGGAAATCCATATGCAACAAAATGAAATTAAACCCCTATCTCTCACCATGCACAAAACTCAACTCAAAGTGGATCAAAGACCTAGGATACACCAGAGACTCTGCATATAATAGAAGAAAAAGTAGGCCCTAATCTTCATCATGTGGGATTAGGCCCCAACTTCCTTAATAAGACTCCTATAGTACAAGAATTAAAACCAAGAATCAATAAGTGGATGGAGTCAAACTAAAAAGTTTCTTCTTAGCAAAAGAAACAATCTATGAGATGAACAGAGAGCCTACATCTTAGAGCAAATTTTTAACCCTCACACATCAGATAGAGCAGTAATCTCTAGGATATATAAATAACTCAAAAAGCTAAGCACCAAAAAAACAAATAACCCAATCAACAAATGGGCCAAGGACCTGAATAGACACTTCTCAGAAGAAATGTATAATCAATCAACAAATATATGAAAAAATTCTCATCATTTCTAGCAATCAGAGAAGTGCAAATCAAAACTACTCTAAGATTTCATCTCACTCCAGTCAGAATAGCAGTATCAAGAATACAAACAACAATAAGTGTTGGAGAGGATGTGGGGAAAAAGGTACACTCAGACATTGCTGGTGGGACTGCAAATTGGTGCAGCCAATATGGAAAGCAGTATGGAGATTCCTTGGAAATCTGGGAATGGAACCACCATTTGACCCAGTTATCCCTCTCCTCAGACTATACCCAAAGGACTTAAAAACAGCATACTACAGGGACACAGCCACATCAATTTTATAGCAGCACAATTCACAATAGCTAAACTGTGGAGCCAACCTAGATGCCCTTAGTGGATAAATGAATAAAAAAATGTGGCATATATACACAATGGAATTTTACTCAACAATAAAAGAGAATAAAATCATGGCATTTGCAAGTAAATGGATGGTGTTGGAGAAGATAATGCTAAGTGAAGTTAGCCAATTCCCAAAACAAATGCCAAATGTTTTCTCTGATATAAGGAGGCTGATTAATAGTGGGGTAGGGAGGGGGAGCATGGGAGGATTAGATGAATTCTAGATAGGGCAGCGAGGTGGGAGGGAAAGGGAGGGGGCAGGGGATTAGCAAGGGCAGTGGATGTGATGGACATCATTATCCAAAGTATATATATGAAGACTTGAATTGGGTTTCAACATACTTTATATATAAACAGACATGAAAAATTGTGGTATATATGTGTAATAAGAATTGTAATGCAAAAAAAGGTACATGTATAAAGGCATGAATTGGTGTGAACATACTCTATATACAAAGATATGAAAAATTGTACTGTATATGTGCAATAAGAATTGTAATGCATATTGTCTATTTAAAAAATTAAATTAATAAAACTATAAAAAAGTTATAATATGTGAAATGAAAAGTTCATTAGAGATGTTCAACAGATTTGAGTTGGCAGGAGAATTAGTGAACACAGATTAGGGTGAACTGAAGATGTGCTGTCTACTTAACAAAGAGAAAAAAGAATAAAAAAAATCAACAGAACCTAAGAGACACATGGGACACCATTAAGCATACAAAATATGCGTAATGAGATTCCCAGAAAGAAAGGAGGGAAGGGGACAGGAAAAATAAAGGAAGAAATAATGACTGAAAACTTCCCAAGTTTGATGAGAAACTGAGAAACCAGCCTCTTCCTCAGAGCAAATTCTGTCCAAGGAAGGGGGCTTGACCCTTGTCCTTGGAAAGATCCACAGAGCACTCCTAGGCACCACCCTGCTGAGGTGTTTATCTACAAATAACAGGAGAGATCTGCAGCACCAGGTGTCCCTGACTGGTCAGGCTAGATGAGGACCCATAGCAACCCCCTGGCAACCTCCAATCAGCATGAGACAGGGAAAATACCTGGAATGCCAGATGACCCTCCCAGTAGTTTATGGTGGTTGATAATATGCTGGGAAACCATGTAGTTCAGCATGTACACCCCTTGTGGTTTAAACCAATCAGTTCAAACAAATCCCCCTCTTGTACTAACCAATCACCCTTACCCAACTTGTTCCCGCCAGTTAACGTGCTAATCGTGTTTTAGAGTTGTTTTATGATTTTCCTGCAGTGTGTGATGATTTGCTAAGAGATGCTATGATGTATGTGAAGTCCCTGCCTTCCCCAAAGAGTGTATAAAACTGCTGCAAACCCTGGGCTCAGAGCCTCTCAGCATCACCAGTTGCTGTGCGCGTGTGTGGAGGACCTAGCTAGCTCGCAGTAAACACCTCTCTGCTGCTTACGTAGATCTTTGTCTCTGGTGGTCTTTTGGGGGTCTCGAATTCGAGCATAACAAAACATTTCTCTTTCTATATAAGAAGATCAATTAACTCCAAGTATGATAAATTAAAAAGATCCACATTTGGACATATGATAACCAAACTGTCATAACTGAAGAATCTTAAAAGAAACAAGAGAGAAGTGACATATCATATTCCAGGTATTCTCAGTAGGATTAATAGATGATATTTCTTCAGAAATGGAGACAGAGGCAGTGAGATGATAGATTTAAAATGCTGAAAGAAAAAGTCTGTCAAATAAGAATTTTAAATACAGCAAAGCTACACTAAAAAATAGAAGTGAAATTAGGCCATTCCTAAATAAACAAAAGCTGATGAAGTTTGTGACTAATAGACCCTGCCTACCTAAAAGGCTAAGAGGGAGACCTTCAGGCTGAAATGAAAGGACATTCACAGTTCAAAATCATGGCATTTGCATGATATACAAATATAGAAGACAGTATAAAATGTGCTTTATGTTTCTTTTTTTTTCTTTTTTGATTTAAAAGACAACAATGCAAAACAATAATCATAAAACTATGTTAATAGGCATGTAAACATAAGGATGACAATAACACAAAAAGTAGATGGTGAGAATCAGTCTGTACAGGATAAAATTTTATATACCATTGAAATTAAGTTGGTAGTAGTCTGAACTAGATTCTTATAAGTCAGAATGTTGATTATAACCCCCAAGAGAACTGCTAAAAAATAACTAAAACTATTTTAAGGAAAAAAAAAGGGGGGGGGGGGTTGAAATAGCACGCTGGAAAATATCTACTTAATGTAAAAATAGGAGTGAGACAAACTTCATATTTGTAGAGGAAATTGTTACCACTGTCTACCTTACCGGTGACGAGTCCTTACTTCCCCAATGCTGAAGTATAACATCAGACAAGTATGCTGAGGCTAATTTAGAGTAGAAAGTAGAAGCTTTATTAAGGACAGCAGAAAAGACTTCTCCCCAGAGGAAGAAGAGGACTCAAGAGGTGAAATCCTTGGAAGGGCAAGATCTTCCCTCTTTTATAGCTAAGGTCTTCTTTCAGCTTTCCCCCATTCCTGTTGCATTCCTGGCCTTTGATCTGTTATCTTGTAGTGATGGAATGTAGGTGGGAAGGCCCAAAGGATGGGGGACTTGTGGGATGAAGGAGTAATCTGAGCAGGAAGGGCTTTTGGATTAGCATCTTCACGTTTGCTCTGAGCTGCTTCATTAACATTTCCTTGGGATGGGCTCCGGGCCTTGGGGACATTTTCAGTTCCCCTTTTCCTGGACTCCATTCTCGATATGGCCTTCATTCTTGATTTTACTCGATATTAGACCCCACTTACCTAACTACACTAACTACCTGTCTGTAAATCTGGCTTCAAAATAATGATGTAATAGAGTCTGACTCCAGTTTTCTTTCCATTATTTTTTATTGGTGCATTATAATTGTACTTAATGGTGGGATTTGTTGTTACACATTCATTCATGCACATGGTATAACAACATAATTTGGTCAATGTTATTCCCCAGTATTTTCCTTTTATCTCCCCTCCTTCCACCTCTTCTTCCCTTTCCTCTACTTAAAATAATCTCCCTTCGATTTTCATGAGATTCCCCCCAACTTCCTTTTCCTTTTTCCTCTCTAGCTTCCACATATTAAAGAAAACATATAACCCTAGACTTTCTGAGTTAGGCTTATTTTGCTTAACACAATGTTCTCAAGTTCCATACATTTTGCTGCAAATTGTAAAATTTCATTCTTTTATATGGCCAATAAAACTCCATTATGCATATACACATATGTTTTTTTTAATTCATTCGTCCATGGACAGATACCTAGACTGTTTCCATAGTTTGTGGTGACTATTTCCATAGGGTATCTACTGAGTCTATTGTGCTGCTATAAACATGGGTATGCTTATATGGCTATAGTACATTAACTTTATTTCTTTTTTTAAATTAATTTTTTTATTTATATGTGACAGTGGAATGCATTACAATTCTTATTACACCTATAGAGCATATTTTTTCATATCTCTGGTTGTATACAAAGTATATTCACATTAATTTGTGTCTTCATACGTGTGCTTTGGATGATAATGTCCATCACATTCCACCATCATTTTTGACTTTAATTCTTTTGGATAAATACTGAGTTGTGATAAACTTGGGTCATATGTTTGTTTTATTCCTAGTGTTTTAAGGAAACTTCATATTGATTTCCATAATGATTGTTCCAATTTAAAATTCCAGCAACAGTGTAACTACATTGAAATTGCATTTCACTCCAGTTAGAATGGCAGTGTTCATCATTTTATTATCATTGCCATTCTAAATGGAGTGAAATGCAATTTCAATGTAGTTTAGATTTGCATTTCCCTATTGCTAAAGATGATGAAGATTTTTTTTCATATATTTGTAAATCATTTGTATTCTTTTAAAAAGTGTTTGCTTAGTTCATTTATTAATTTTGTTAGTACCATGCAGTTTTGATTACTATAGCTCTATGGAATAATTTGAAGTCAGATATTGTAATACCTCTGGTATTGTTTATTTGGCTTAGAATTGCTTTGGCTGTTCTGGGTCTTTTACCTTCCAAATAAATTTTAGGACCCGCCCCCTCCAATTCTGTGAAGAATATCATTGATTTTTTGATGGGGATTGCACTAAATCTGTATATTGCTTTTGATAATATGACCTTTTTAACAATATAAATTCTTTCTATAAACATGGGAGTTTTTTCCATCTAAGGTCTTCTTCAATTTCTTTCTTCATTGTTCTATGACTCCATTTAAAAAAAAAAATGTTTCATGGCTGACACTCCTCAAGGTAGAAGGCCTCCTTTCTCTGCTTCTACCGCACATTTGAAAAAGCTGATAAGAAAGCTTGGGTTCTCTCTCTTTAAGGACTAGATGAGGCTCAGGCTTCAAACCACATGTTTCAAACCCTCACTCTATCTCTATTGCCTAACCACCATGAGAATCCTGAGCCAGTTTCCTTTTCCCATTCTTTCAAGCCGTTTTTAGCCTTTATGGAGTTCTGTCCTCAGAAAGCCTCATTATATGAGTCTTGAACTTTCACATTTTCTTTTTAGATGTGTGTGGTATCATTGGTTTTGATGTTAAACCAAATTTTGGGTGGGGTCCATCCTTTTATGTGGGGTGGCCATAGACAACT
This sequence comes from Marmota marmota marmota, assembly GCF_001458135.2. Classification (NCBI taxonomy): domain Eukaryota; kingdom Metazoa; phylum Chordata; class Mammalia; order Rodentia; family Sciuridae; genus Marmota; species Marmota marmota. The sequence goes on along the minus strand of NW_026000000.1, from coordinate 11,211,307 downwards.
TAAGATAATTATGTTATATATGGAGGAGGGTAAATGTACTTTCAAGAGATAGTTGCTTATGCTTAATTTGAACTGGTAAAATAATGGTAACAGTAGACTGTGATATTACATATTTATAATGTAATACTAGAGCAGCCACATGCACAAAATCTATACAGAGCTTTACATCCCAAACCAGTATAAAATAAGATAGAATTGTAAAGAAGTTAAGTAACCCACAGAAAGGCAAGAAAAAGAAAACAGAGAAATGAAAAGCAGAAAACAATAAATGGAGTGACAGCTTTAAGCCCTAACATACCAGTAATGACTTTAAACACAAATAGTCTTAATGCAGCAAATAAAAACCAGAAATTGGCACAGTAGATTAAAAAACAAGACTTAAATTTATGCTGTCTATAGGAAACACACTTCAAACATAATGAAAGAAAAAAGATGGAAAAGGATATGTTATCCAAACATTAATCAAAAGAAGCAGGAATGGCTATATAAATAAGAGATAAAGTACATTTTGGAGTAGAGAAAATTACCAGAAACAGAGAGGGACATTATGAATAATGAAGGGTCCATACACCAAGAAGATATAGCCATCTTAAACAAGTTACAAAATATATAAAGTAAAAACTAACAGAACTGAAAGGAAAAATAGACATTTCTACAATTATAGTTGGAGATTTCAATGCCCTTTTCTCAACAATTGCTAGAACAACTAGATGGAAAATCAGCAAGAATGTAAAAGAACAACTCCATCAAGCAACAGTATTGAGTTGACATTCATCAAATATTCTATGCATACAACAGCAGAATATACATTCTTTTCAGTCCCACAAAGTATGTAATTAGATAGGCCATATCCTGAACCACAAAACAAACCTCAACAAATTTAAAAGAATGGAAATCATATAAAGTACATAACATAACAGGATCAAACTAGAAGGAAAATGTCAAATGATAGGAAAAATTCCTAAAAGTTGGAAACTCAACAATACACTTGCAAAAATCCCATGAGTCAAAGAGAAACTCTCAAAAGGATTAAAAATACATTGAACTGAGCATAGAAGAAAATGTGACATATCATAATTTATGGAGGCACATCTACTGAGAAGGAAATCACTTATTTATTTATTTTCGGTACCAGGGATTGAATCCAGAGGTACTTAACCACTAAACCACATCCCTGGTCCTTTTTATATTTTAGTTTGAGACAGGGTCTCACTAAGTTACTGAGGCTTGACTTGAATTTACCATCCTCCTGTCTCAGCCTTCTGAGTCGCTGGGGTTACAGGCATGCACCACTGCGCCTGGTTCCAAGAGGGATATTTATTTATTTATTTATTTATTTTAATTTTTTATTGTTGGTTGTTCAAAACATTACATAGTTCTTGATATATCATATTTCACACTTTGATTCAAGTGGGTTATGAACTCCCATTTTTACCCCATATACAGATTGCAGAATCACATCAGTTACACATCCATTGATTTACATATTGCCATACTAGTGTCTGTTGTGTTCTGCTGCCTTTCCTATCCTCTATTATCCCCCCTCCCCTCCCCTCTTCTCTCTCTGCCCCCTCTACTGACATTCATTTGTCCCCCTTGTATTATTTTTCCCTTTCCCCTCACTTCCTCTTGTATGTACTTTTGTATAACTCTGAGGGTCTCCTTCCATTTCCATGCAATTTCCAAGAGGGATATTTATATCACTCGATGCAGGCATTATAAAAAGGAAAAGTCACATATCAATAATCTAAGCCCTACATCAATAACTTTGAAAACTTCAAAAAGCAAGCAGAAGGAAGTAAAGATAAAGAATAAGATATCAATAAGAGTAGATATCAATGATATCAAAAACAGAAAAACAATAAAAAAAACATTGATCAACTGAGTGCTATCTCTGTATTGGTAGTCACCAACTCTTCACAGCTGTGGAGAGGGGGACTTGGAAACTGGCAACCTATTCTGTCTTATTCCCTCTGATAGCCACACCCAAAGGTTTTGAGTTATCACAGCTGGGGGGGGGGGGGCCTGGGACTCACACACTTGTTCAGACGCCAATTGCGCAGTCTGCTACATCCGCCAAAAGCTGATGTGGTAGATTTTTCAAGATGGTGACTGCCCAATTCCTGGCCAGGTGTCCGGTGAGCTAGGGGGGGCGGGGGTTAGGCTGTTCGTCCACTATGTCTCAAGTTGGGTCCTCGGTCCGGTGTCCTGCAGTGACGCAGGTCGCAGTTTTGTGCTCTCTAATCTTAAAGGATCTGTAAGCCTGCGTCTCTACGCTGCCAGATCTCCGCTATGCTCAATTCCACCCATCTGTGGCGGGTTCCCAAGCTCTATTTGCCATTTCTTTGCCATTTCTTGTTCAAATTATACCTAACAGCATTTTCCTCCTAAGACAGGGAAAAAAGACAATTCTTGTCTATCTTCATTATTCTTAGTCAACATCATGCTAGAAGTTTCAACTGATGCAGTAACACAAGAAAAAGACATGAAAGACACAGAGGTCTGAAAGGAAGAAATACTACTGACTATTTGAAGAGGACATGATTATCTACATGGAATATTTCAAGTAATCTGCAAAAACACCTGGAAATCTACAAGTGAGTTCAGCAGTGTTATAGGAAACTCATTAAAGGAGGAGGTTGGAATCTGGGTTCTGGATTTGTGGGTTTGTATATGAAAGATTGTCTATAGTACAATTGTTTAATATTTTTAGGAATTGCCTAACCTTGGGAGGGGCAGTCCCTCTTGGGTCAGCAAGGTCCCAGATGTCAGTGCACCAGAGCACAGAAAATAAAAGACATGATTAATATGCCAAGGCTCATGGCTTATGCTGGTTCCAGTGTCTGAAGTGGGCTTCCCTTGCTTATTGCTGTCTTGGCTAGCTTCTCTTCATTCAGCAGTTCTTTCTTTTATGGCATTTGTACTTTTAGTTATGTATCTATCTGTTATGTAGTCATCTGTTTATACCAGAGGGGATTGATTCTAGACTACCACAGCTACAAAAATCTGTGGATGCTCAAACATGTAAGATGGTGTAGTTTTTGCATATAACCTATGCACACCCTCCTGTATATTTTAAATCATATGTAGATGACTTACAATATCTGATAAAATGCAAATGCTAGGTAAATTGTTGTTATTCGGTGTTGCTTAGGGAATAATGACAAGAAAAACAGCTGTACATGTTTAGTACAGACACAGTTTTTTTTTTCCCCCTGAATATTTTCAATCTACATTGGTTGAATCTGAGGCTCAGAAGGTCAACTGTATCTTTGTGTCCTCCATGAGCGTAGGACCACACCTGCCTTGTTCATCATTATATTCCAGGACCTGGCAGAAGACCTCACACATAAAGTACACTCGGTAAATATTTCTTTAATAAAAAAATAAATGCATAAGGGTCACAGGGTTTAAGTGGCTTTCCAAGTTTGTACAGCTGGTAAGTAGAGAAGGCAGCTGATGGACAGAATTCCTTTGACTTTGGTTTTGTTTATTTGTTAATTCTGACATTCCATGGTACTCCCCAAAGCCACAAAGCAAGTCATGAGCCAGCTTTGCCTGTCATCCAGGCTCCATGTAAAGTTTTAGCAGTAGTACTCCTTGATCCATTGGGTGTGAAGTACTGAGTCCTCTGAGTCTGAGGGAAGACTGTTGTCCCCGTGTCAGGCTACCCATCACCACCTTGAATGATGACCAGAATTCTGTAAGGACGAAATTTTAGATTATTGAGCTCACCCCAAGAATTTAGTTTTGTAGACCTGTTAGGGTTGACAGATTTGGCAAATAAAAGTATGGGATGCTTACTAGATTTAAATTTCAGATAAGCAACAAACATTTTATTAAATATGAATATGTCTCAAATATTGCATGGGGCATACTTATAATAAACACTCATTGTTTACCTGATATTAAAATTTCACTGGGCATTCTGTATTTTATCTGGTTATCTTACTTGAGGTATATCCCAAAAGATTGCAATTAAAAAAAAATTTTATATGGGACAAAGCCAACATGTTTATTTTTTCTTTCATTTTTAAAAAATTTTAATTTGTTATATATGACAGCAGAATGCATTACAATTCATATTACACATATAGAGCACAATTTTTCATATCTTTGGTTGTACACAAAGTAGAGTCACACCATTTGTGTCTTCATATGTGAACTTAGGGTAAGACTGCATTTTTAAAAAATTGGTTCTTTTTAGTTATACATGATAGTAGAATCCATTTTGGCAAAATTACATAGGCATGGAATATATCTTATTCTAATTAGGACCCTATTCTTGTGTGTGTACACAATAGTGGCATTCATTTAAGTATTTTCTTATGTGTACATAGGAAAATTATGTTAGATTCATTCTACTGTAGAAGACTGTATTTTAAAAATAGGTCTCTCAGGGTTAGGGTTAGGTCCCTCAGATTGTAGCTCAATAGTAGAGCACTTGCCTAGCAAGTGTGAGGCACTGGATTTGATCCTCAGCACCACATAAAAATGAATAACAAACTGGGGTTGTGGCTCAGTGGTACAGCGCTTGCCTAGCACGTATGAAGCCCTGGGTTTGATTCTTAGCACCACATAAATAAATAAATAAATAAATAAATAAATAAATAAATAAAGGTATCGTGTCTATCTACAACTAAAAATATTATAAATAAATAAATACATAAATACATAAAATAAAATATTAAAAATAAATACACAAAATAAACAATATAGACACATATTGTTTATATATATATTTAAAAAAATATATATATATTTTAAAATTAGGTCCCTCAGTTGAATTTTCTTATTACCAATGTAAGGAATAACTGCTATTGTGATTTAGTAATTTGCCAGATACCATTTTTGCTTTGTTATTCATTAGTAAATTTATTGACGTTGTCATTGACATTGTCTCTCATTGGAACATGAGATGAGAGAAATCATAAATTTCCAGACTTTACCATTTATAGAGAAAATTCATGATTGTAGACAGAAAGGGGGTAAGACTGCTTGGAGAACGGGCAAAAAACCTAGAATAGTTCCTGCAAATCTGTAGTTTCACTTTCTGTTAGTTACCCTGGGTCAACTGTGGTCCAAAAATATTAAATGGAAAATTCCACAAATAAACAATTTGTGAGTTTTAAATTGCACATGGTTATTAGTAATTTGATGACATCTCATGCTCTCATTCTGGCCCACCTGGGCTGTCAATCATTCTTTTGTTTAACATGTCAATATAGCACATGCAACTCATCAATTAAATCATTTAGTAGCCAACTTGGTTATCAGATTGACTATTGCAATATTGCAGTGCTTACATTAAATAACCCTAATTGTACTTGACAAATCCTCCGAAAAGCAAGATTAGTGATGCCAAGCAATTTTATTATACTATATTTTATAATTTTTTATTTTATTATTAGTAATTGTTGTTAATCTTCTGCTGTGCCTAATTTATAAATTAAACTTTATTATAAGTATGTATATACAAGAAAAAAATACAGTGTATATAGAGTATGGTGCTCTCTGCAGTTTTAGGCATCCGCTGGTGGTCTTGGAGCATATCCTAGTACATAGGGGAAACAATTGTATTGATAATTGTTTTGTGAGTGTTCTGTTCTTGCTGGAAGGTTAATGGGATTGTGAACTGACAGAAGGGGATAATGTCATAGAATGACATTTAGGTTGATCCTATGTTTTCATTGGGGTTGGCGGGTAGATAATGGTGCCAATAACAGAACAGGAACACAAGGAAGTGGTTATGGGGAAGAAAAACAAAGTGAGATCATTTTTGGAGCTATTCACATGTCCCATTAGACGTCAGTGTGGAGAAGTTCATCAGGTTATTCAGTGTTGGATCTGGCACTGGGGAGTGTGATCTGGGCTGGGTATACATGTTTGGAAATTGTCAGTGTGGGGGTGCTAGAGGAGCCAAGGGCTGTGGATTCAGCCACCTGAGGGCAAGCACAGGGCATAAGGCACAGCTGGCTCCCTTGTTTGTGCCAATCTTTCTCCCCCTCCCCCCACAGCGTGTTCCACTTAACTAGCTGCATCTTACACACAGAGTTCCACCTAGTCCTATTGTGGGGGAGCTGCCCTTCTGCTGACCCAGAGATTTATTTGAGACAACCATGGTTTTAAATGGTCTTGATCTTGGTGCTATGATCTGAGAGCTATTCATACTGAAATATGGCCCCAATCTTCTACCCAGTGAATGAGGTCCATAATGAGAATCTTTATGATATACACATGGAAAAATGATCACATTTATGGGGCACTCAAAGACTAAAGTCACACAAAAAGATGCATGAAGGATAAATGAACTAGAACTTAAAGGCATCATTCCCTGACCTATAAAAATACCAGGCAAATTAGGTTCATCTCTCCATATCCTGCCTCCTCATCTGCAGTGGTGTTAATTGTAGTGCCTTCCTCAGAGGGCTATTCTGAGGGTTAAATTAATATATTTGTGTGTACATGTCTATACAAACATACATACATGTAGATACATATGTCTGTATATACAAATATGTGGATACACTTATGTACATATATGTATGTGTGTACACATGTATACAGAGTGCTTGGGACAGGATCTGATGCATAAAGTACTCAGTGAGTGTTATTTTTACTGTTCATTGTATTAAGTAGTAAAAACTATTCACTTTCCTTTTAGCAAGGTTGCGAGCTCTTTTGAGGACTATTCAGGCTATAATGGAGACAAGGAGGCAGGTTGAAACCCATATTTCTACTGAGTTAGGATTGGAGCCTCTTGCCATCTGTTCTTCATTTATTTTTACTAAATCGAAAGCGGTATACACTCCTTAGCCTCTGCCTTACTCTCAGTAAAAAAAAAAAAAAAGCCCTGGACTGGGAAAAGAAATATGGGTAAGTATTTATTCACTCCTGATTATAAAATGTTTGCAAAACTTCTTGTGTTTCTGTACTCATAGTGGTGTTGTAGAGTACCCCAAGTGTAGTGGATGCTGTTGTGTGCCACAGAGTTTTCCTTTCAACACTTGTTGTAGGCAGCTGATGGTTCTTAATCAAATCCTTCTCTGAGAATTGCTATCTACTTTGCCCCAGGTCACACACTTCCTGTGGGCAACCTGCATCTGATAATTGGTTGAAGGAAAAAAGGTATAAAGGCTCTCACCTGTGATCTGAAGATAGAATCACACTGAAGAGCCAGTCTACAGCCAGAAATTTGATAAGATTGCTGAGCTTTCTGTTGCAAACACCTTGCAGTTCAACTTCATCCTCTGTCCAATTTGCTTCTCTATCCCTTATAAATGTGACTCCCAAGATTAATTCCTAAAAATCATTCTGCCAGAAAATCTTGGAGTTTTAGAAACTATTTTTGGTAATCCCAATAAGAAAAGCCCCAAGACATTTGGTACTTAAAAGGTTCTAGAAAACACAATCTAAAAATTGGATTTTGAAAATGGATTATGCCAACTAGCCATGAATATCACATCACTGAAGGCAGGTGGGGCACTGAAGGTTTTGGTGTGAAGTTGAAGCAACATTGTTAAGACCTTGAACAGTGATAAATTGGGACAGTGTGCTGGTGGAAGGAGGAATGCTGGCAGGTGCAATATCTCAGGTGGTTATGTCAGGGGTTTGAGGGCCAGAGATAGTCATTATAAGGTCTTTGGAATCAAATGGCTGTTGACAGGGCTGATCAACACCTTGAAGGAAACCAATGAAATCCTGAGAATGATTAATCACCAATGTAAGTTGAATAGTGTGAAAGTCAGAGGGTCTCCTTGGCAGCATGAAGGAACGCTCATTTCTTTCAGTTGAAATACTGGAAAACTGAAGAATAGCATAGCTCCAGAGAAAGTTCAGTTTTCAGCATTAGTAGGTCTGCTACATCAAGATTAGGGCTTTGACTAGGAAGCAGTGACATGCTGAGTCTGGAATAATGGTTTGCATGGACATATGTTTTTATTTCTCTTGGATGAATATGTAGGAATGGGATTTCTAGGTCATATGTTAGGTTTAAGTTTAACATTTTAAGAAACTGCCAAATTGATTTCCAAAGTGGTTGTGCTGTTTTACATTCCTGCTAATAATAATGTAGGAGAGTTCCAGTTGCTGTACAAACTTGCCAAAACTTGATATTGTCAGTCTATTAAGTCTTAGCCATTTCAACTCCTTTGTAGTATCTCAATGTGTTCTTAGTTTGCATTTCCCTGATGACTAAAAATATTGAGCACCATTTCACAAGCTTATTCATTATTTGTACAGATATTTTTTGTGAAATATTTATTCAAATATTTGGGGCATTTAAAAATTAGGTCATCTTCATATTGAGTAGAAGAGCTTTTTTTTTTTTTAGGGAGAGAGAGAGAGATAATTTTTTAATATTTATTTTTTAATTTTCGGCCCACACAACATCTTTGTTTGTATGTGGTGCTGAGGATCGAACCCTGGCCGCACGCATGCCAGGCAAGCGCTCTACCGCTTGAGCCACATCCCCAGCCCCTGGAAGAGCTTTTTATGAGTGAAGTTCTTTGTCAAACGAAGGAGACTATTTTCTCCCAGTGTGCAGCTTACCTTCTAATTTTCTAGTGTTTTTTTTCTTTCTTTCCTCTTTCTTTCCCCCTCCCCCTCCTCCCCCTCCTCCNCCTCCTCCTCCTCCTCTTCCTCCTTCCCCTCCCTCTCCCCCTCCTCCTCCTCCGTTTTTTTTTTTTTTTTTTAAAGAGGTGGAATCATTTATTTAGCACAGTTTCAGAGGATTCTGCCCATGGTAGGTCCACTCTAACGAAGAAACATCATGGAAGAAGGGTATGGAGAAAAGCTGTTCAGATCGTGGCAAGCAGGTAACACAGAAATAGGAAGTGGCTGAGAAAAGACAGTCGGATTCAAGGCTACCATAATGACATATTTCTTCCAACTATTTCCCCCCTCACAGTGGTCTGTTCAGTTGTTAATGAACTAATCCATTGATGATGTCAGAACCCTCATGATCCAATCATTGCCTAAAAGCTCATCTCTCAACCTTGCTACAACTGGGGGCCATGCTTTCAACATGGAAGACTTCGTGCCTTCATGGTAGCTGCTCACAGGGCTGACAACAAACCCTTCATGTTTGATATTCCCCCGCAAATCCCCAAATATCAATTTTCCCTTTGCAGTTCACAAGATTATCAACAAATTTTCCCCATGCAATATTTGAAATTGACACAGTATTTTAATTATCATTTTTTCCAAGGCAAATGAATGATCTCTTTGAAAATATTTGTTTTCAGGAGGTTAATATTTCTCATGGGTGGAGAGCAGAGAATATTCACCAGACTCTGCTTTAAAAAATCTTTTTGCCTCTTCTCATTTTGCCTTTCTTGGGCATAGTCATTGTATTAGAATATCTTTGACAACTATTATGATTTTTATCTGGAATATTCCCTAAGTAGTGTGTTTTGAAGGACAGAGTCCAATTAATCAATCATTTTTTCTTTTATGATTGATGCCTTTTTGTGTTCTAAGAAAACTTGGCATACTTCTATGTCACACAGACTCTCTCTCTTCTTTCTTAAGTCCCCACTAATCATGATTCTGTCCCCATCACACCCCAGTAACTTCTTTCATCAAGTTCACCAGCACCATAATCACGTCTGAGTTCTCTTAATTGACCCATGAGATCATCTGACACATCCTTCTGATATGCTATCTTCTCATGGCTCTCAAGGTATCACACTCATGGATTTCCTCCTGATTCCCCAGAAACTTATTGTATTTGCTCCTAGTGTCTTTTCTCTTTGGTTTCTTAATATTTGAGTGCTCCGAGACTCAGGCCTTGCTATTCCTGTGTATCCATATTCATGGCCTTGACAATCTCGTCAGCCTCTAACAGAGCTTAAATTTGTATCTTCAGTCTGGATCTCTTCTCTAAACTCAAGACTTGCACATCAGTCTCCTCCTATCATACATCTCAACTAGGAGAAGTTTGTAAACTCAAAGTTTCCACAATTATGGAATCCTCCCTGGCTGCAACTTGCTTGGCCTGCAGTCTCTCTCTCTGAGTTAACAGCATCTCTGTTTTCCCCATATTGAGGGCACAAGCTTTGGAGCCACTTTTGACTCCCATTTTTCTCTCATAGTCCTTATCTACTCAATCAACAAATCCTGTGGGCTGGATCTCCAAACCTCTAGACCCTTCTTATCATTCCTGCTGCTCTCCCTCAGCTTGCCCAAGTTTGTGTTCCCTCTCTTTGGATTGCTGCAGTGAACTCCTAATGGTCATCCTGCTTCCACTCTTGTTCCTTGGTAACTTTTGCCAACACGGTAGCCAGACTGATCCTTGAAAGGTATATCATATGAGGTCACTACACACGTCAAAACCCTGCTGCGATTCCCCATGTAATTGGTGCAAAAACTATGGTTCTTAGAAAAGCTAACTAGGTTCTGTGATCTGACACCCCATTCCTCCTCTGACCTTGGCTTTTCTTTTGACTTCACAACCTTGGAGCCACTTCAACTTCACTCCAGCCACATAAGGTGCTTGGCTATTTCTCCAACATGCTAGGCACAATCCTGCTTTGGGACATTAAAAAAAATTGAGATATAATTCACATATCATAAAATTCACCCAGTTAAAGTGTATAATTCAGTGTTTTTTAGTATATTCATCAGGTGTCCCATCATTCCCACTCTCTAACTCCAGAACATTTTCATCACTCCCTGAAGAATGCTCATATTTTATGGTAGGAATGTAAAACAGCACAGCCACTTTGGAAACAATTTGGCAGATTCCTCTGATGTCCCATTCACATTGTCTCTGGACTTGGGCTTCCACTTCTCTCCCTGCCTCATATCCCTTCCTACACAGAGTCATACAGTCCTGCTCTCCCATGCTCTCTAGTCTTAGCTCAAATGTCACTGTACCAAGGGAGTGGGCCCTAGCCAGCCTGTCAAAAATCACACTCTCTCCTTTCTACTTTTTTTCCCCTGTTGTACTCATCACTTTCTAACATTTTACTATACATTTGAACATTCTGTTTGGAATTAATTGAATTCTCTGGCAACAATGTAGAGATCATTCATACATCCATTAACAACAGGGACTAGTTCTAAGAAACGAGTCATTAGGTGATTTTGTTGGGTGAACATCATGGAGTGTACTTATGCAAACCTAGATGGTAGTAACTATACCTAGACTATATGGTATACCTACTTAAATTCTATTTTTATTTTTACAAATTTTTAAAAAAGCTAAGACACAAGCATGCACATTAGCCTTGGCCTATATAGGGGTCATGATTGTTAATGTCATCTTCACATCTTGTTCCACAAGAAGGCTTCTGGGGCAATGACACGCAACTATCAACTGTCATGATAACAATGCCTTCTTCTGGAATCCCGTCTGAAGAACCTGTCTGAGGCTACTTTATAATTAATCTTATTAAATTTACTTTTTACTTTTTATTTTTTGTGATGCTGGGGACTGAACTCAGGGCCTTGTGGTTGCTAGGCAAATGCTTTAGCACTGAACTTGCCCAAGTTTGTTTGTTTGTTTCTAAATAAGTAGAAGGAGTGCACTCACATATATGATTAAAAATTATAGTAGTAAATACATAATCCAGTAACATTGTTGTGGTTTGGATCTTAAATGTCTCTCAGAAGCTTGTATGTTGAAGGTTTGTCCCAGCTGGTGACACTGTTGGGAGGTGGTAGAAACTCTAAGATGTGGAGACTCCTTAGAGAAAGTAGTTCATAGGGCTGTGCCTTTGAGGTGTGTATTTTGTCTCCAGGCTCTGGGGCTCTTTCTCTCTTCCTCTTTTGTTCTGTCACAGCCACCATGATATTCTGCCTCACCTCACAAACCCACACGGCCAAGTGACTAGGGACTGAAACTTCTGAAACTGAGAGCCAAAAAACCTTTCCTTCTTTAAATTGTTTTTCTCAGGTATTTTGTCACAGTGATGGAAAGCTGATAAACACAAACATAGTTGTTTATTATCATTGTCAAGCATTATAAATTGTATGTAATTGTTTATGACATAGTTTTATAGAATGGAAATGCAGTAGTTTTGTTTACATCAGCACTGCCAGAATACAAGTAATATGTTGTGGTAGAATGTTGCAATAACTATCATGTTACTAGCAATAGGAATTACTCAGCTCCATTATAATCTTAATCTTATGGGACCACCACTGAGGCATATGTTGACTGAAAAATAGCTATGTGGTACATGATGTAATAGTGTAAAATATAAGCACCCGGAACAATTTCTGGCACATAGAAGATGCTTATTAAATATTTATTGAAGGAATGAATAAGCCAATGAAAAAATAGATGGATACAAAACTGATTTATCCATGTATGTGTCACTTGGCACCCTGTGCCTCCCCTGAGCCCATTCCTGCATGTTCTTTATCATTAAGCCCCAAATTCAACTAGCGGAGGTCATGAAGATATTTCCTGACATTCCTGGGAGAGATGGAGGAGGAAGTCACAACAAATATTATCCCATAACATTTTTAGTTCAGTCTTTCCCTCCTTGGAATCTGACTCAGTTTTCCTATTTTTTGCCCCTTTAATTTTTGCCAAATTTCTTACCCTTTTACCAGCTTTCTGTGCCACCCTACATCTTATATATGCCATTCAGCAAAATCCAAGACTGATTAAGCCCAGCCAAACAAGTGGCTTTCTATCTCTTCCATGACCAGAGCAGTGAGAAACGTCAATAGAAGGAGGATTGTAATGCTTGGGCATTTTGAGAAAAGTTGACTTCACCCTTAAGGCCTCTCCACCTTGATGTCCCAGGTGTTTATTCCAGGCATTGCTCCTTAACATTCTTTACCTGAGTCTTCAGCTTTTAAAAAGTGTAAAATTCTTTATTGTTTTTGAAAGTACAGGAGAGAATGAGAGAATTCCTTTCTGATCCTTGCTCTTTGGAAAAAGAAAATGTATTCCAAGAGGCAGGAATACTAGAGGGTGAGAAGCACGTGGAACTGTAATTAGAGATCTGCTATTTCAAAGGTAGGGTCTTTCCAGGAGGGAAACCCAAGCCCGGGCTTGGCGTTTATTGCTCTCAGCTGCCTGTTCCTTCCTCCTGGATCATGTGGGACTAAGCTCACAGTCAGGAAATGACCTGAGGACTCTTCGTCTATTTGCGGTGATTTTTTTTTCTCTTACTTTAATGGCTGCTTTAAGCTTATAGTGCACCTCATTAACTCATTACAGTCTTTCCTACAGCATTTTTACACCACTTTGTAACCAGTACTAGAATCACCATAGTGTACTTCTTTTTCCCCTCCTGGCCTTTTGTGCTATTATTTTCATACTTTTTTTTTTTTTTGAGAGAAAGAGAGAGAGAGAAAGAAGAAGAAGAAGAAGAAGAGGAGGAGGAGGAGGAGGAGGAGGGGAAGAGAAGAGAGAAAATTTTTTAATATTAATTTTTCAGTTTTTGGTGGACACAACATCTTTATTTTATGTGGTGCTGAGGATCAAACCCAGTGCCCTGTGCATGCCAGGCGAGTGCACTACTGCTTGAGCCACATCCCCAGCCCCCATACATTTCACTTCTACATATGTTACTAGTGCCACATTACATTGTTGTTATTTTTGTTAATAAGAACAAATCTTAGATATTTGATCCTGTATTTACAATTTTGGATCCTCTTCATTCCCTCACAGATCTGTCTTTCCACGCCGGGGTCCGTTCCTTCTGCCTCAAGAATGTCCTTGACATTTTTTGTAGTTCAGGTCTGCTGGCAATGGCTTCTTTTAGTTGTTTATTTCCGAAAAAAGTATTCATTTAACTTTTACTTATTAAACATGTTTTTTATTGGGTAAAGAACTCTATGATGTGTCTTGTAGCCTCTGCATGTTTTGGAGTGTGGGATTTGTTCGGCAGCTTTGATCTATGGGTTTATAGTTTTGATCAGGTTGGAAAATTTCAGAAATGATTTCTCAGAATATTTTTTCTATTCCTCCACTTTGTATTCATTTGATTAACTTTTATCTCTCAGTGTTATATTTTGGAAAGTTTCTGTATCTTCAGGATTACTAACCTTTTCATCTGCAGTGTCTAAACTGCTGTTCATGCCACCCAGCATAGTTTTCATTTTATCATCTCACACAGGGCAGTTTTCATGTCTAGAAGTTCAACTTGCCTCTATTTTGTGTCTTCCATACAACTAACTTTTGAAAATATATAGTGTAGTTATGATAGTTGTTTTAGTGTCCTTGTTTTGTTGGTTCTGGGTCTATGCTCATTGGTTGATTTTTCTTATTATTGTGCATTCTACTTCTTTGCCTGTGGTATGTTTCAGTTGGGTATCTGATTTGGCGAATTTCTCCCTGTAACCTGTTGCATGCATTCCAAAAATATTCTTGGGCTTTGTTTGGGGAGCAGTTGAGTTACTTGAAAACAGTTTTACTTCTTAAATTTTGTTGAATTAAGCCAGAAGAGGGTTTAATCTTGGACTAATTATTCCCCACTGCTAAGCCTAGACTCTCTGAATACTCTGTTAATGTCCCTTGAATTGTGAAGTTTTCTGGTCTGACTGGTGGGGCCAAGAACTATTCCTGGCCTTGTATGAACCCCAGGTACCATTTCCTCTAATCCCTTCCCCAGGCATGGGTTAGTTTTCTCACATGTATGTGCTGAATATTCAAGAGCTATCCTCTGCAGAGCTGAGTTCCCTCTCTGTAAAGCTGTTTTCTACCTGTGTTCTGTTTTACAGAGTTTAATTGTCTTGCCATCCTCAGTTTTGGCTTCTCAACTTAAGAGTTCTGGATTCCTCTGGTGTTCCTCTCCTTTCCCTATGACTTGGAGAGGCTTCCAGTGAGCTGCAGCAATTGTAGGGATTTGTCTCATTTCTTTCTTTCTTTTTTAAACCATATTTTAATCCATGAATTTTGTTTTCCTTATTTACAATTTATCTTTTTCTTTACTTTCAGATTATTAACAAAACATAAGCCTTTAGACATATAGAGCTTTTTGCAGCTTGTTTTTTTTCCCCCTGAATACCTATTATGTACCAGATAAACATATTCTTTCATCTGAAAATGAGCAACTAGATATAGAGGCTTGGTAAAAATGTATTCTCAATCCACTTGGCAGGATTATATTATTTGCCTAGTTTATGTTGGTTGTATTCGTTTCTAATGGTACTGAAACAGATTACAATGAAATTAGAGGCTTAAAATAACAGTGTTTTTTATTAGTACATCATAATTATATATAGTATTTGGGTTCATTTTGACATAGTAACACATGTAAGGAATTTGATTTCAATTCCCTTTTCTCCCCCATTTCTCTCCTTCCTCCCTACCCCATCCCCCCTCCTCTCCTCTATCAATATACCTTTCACTCCTTTATTTTTGATAGATATTTTCTACATATACAGAAAGGTGAAATTCTTTTAGGTTTATTTATATATGTATATAAATGTTTATTTATATATGTATATAACATGATTTTCTTAAATTCATTCCATATTTCTTTCCCTTTCCCTTCCTTCCTCCTTCTCATTCTCCTGCATTTACTCCAATGATCTTCTATATCTTTATGATAGCTTATCCACTTCCCCACCACCTTCTTTTGATTATTTTGCTCTAGTTTCCACAGGAAAGAAAATATTTGGTTCTTGATTTTCTGAATCTGACTCATTTCACTTAGCATGATTTTCTCCATTTCCATCCATTTACAAAAAAATACAATTAGTTCATTCTTCTTTATGGCTGCACCTCATTTGTTACTATCTCTTAGGGTTCACTGTTTTACATTGCCTTTGTAGAATGTCTTGAAAAACTATTGTTTCATATATCTTGTACATTTGTTTTTATTGGTTCAAGCCTTATTATTCCTTCTTGGTCAGAAACAGAGTCTACTTTCCATATGTAGGTAATATTATGAATAATATTATTATAATCATTATATTACATTATTACTACATTATATTAATAATAATATTATTATTAATTATTTCATTGTGAAAAATGTGCTAATAATTATAAAGGGCTAGTCTAGATCTTGGCAGATAGTAAGTTACTCATTAACAAATAGATATAACTACAACTAGTAACACTGCTATTGCTACTGTTATTGCTGGTGCTGCTTGTAATCATTTCAAAGGGTTAATATGTGTTAATTGAAGTGGTTAGTCAGGCCCTGGCTGTAAGTATTCAATTAATATTACTTCGTCTTTTCCTATTCTGTGGCTGTCATACTATTACTGCTATTACTAAAGTAATGGTTATTATTACTACAATTGGAACTTAGCAACTTTGGCCTTGAAAGAATCTCAGTGGAATGTAATGGGAACTGACCAAACACTTGTGAGAGATTGTGAGTCAGGTTTTATCTGAGAAGTGGAGAAAACATGAATCCTCTAATCCAAGCTAAGTGCATACTGACTGGAAGAATCACCCTATAGTCATGATTTCTGCTTTGGTTTGGAATTATACCTTTTCTTTGGAAGTTACAAAACAGTGTCAAGAATTCAGCTTTTCTGTTCTGTAGTCTCCCCAGGACAAGCATGCCTTCCTTCTTTCTCCATTATTTCATGTGATCTCTTAGCATTGAATAGAATGGGAACAAGCATCCACTGATGACCCCCAGTATATCATAAACTCTCTGTGTTGCTAATGTAAAGATGCCACTTAGTTTTTGAATCTTAATTTCATAACTAGGGAGAAAATAATATTTATCTCATAGTGTTCTTATGAAATTGAGTTTAAAATATACATAAAGTATCTTGAGTAGTATTGGAATTATCTGCATTTAATACTTTTACTTATTATTATCTTTAAAAAAACTATGTTGTAATTGTATCATTATTTCCATTTTATGGACAGCTAAAATATTGTTCACATAGGACAATTGATGGAGCCAACAGCATATCCACAGTGAGTGACCAGTCCATATCCTAAATGCCACTTATTAATTCATTGGGGTATATAGGTCACTTCTTTCACTGAGCACAAAATATAGACAGACAGGTAAATTTATAAATGCAGTAAAATATCATGAGAACATAGATAAAAGTTTGTGTGTGTATGTGTGGAGGGGGTGCTAATTTTACATGGCTTGGGAGAGAGGGCATTGTCACTAAGTGCATTACTTGGAGTAAATCTTGAGCTGAGTTAGTGTTTGCCCAATGAAAAAGGTAGAGAATCTGCATTCTGAGCAGAAGAAATAGCATGAATTCAGGCCAAGAAGCATAAAATTGCCAGATGACTAGCATGGAATGCCAGTGGAATGCCATCAATGGGCCCCACAATTGAGGGAATCCATGGACAATTGTAAGAAGGAAGGACTGAGGATGTTGATGAGTATCATTCGCTGGTCAGGCAAGGAAGAGTAGGAGGTGAGGAAACTGCCAGATCTTATACATGGGGGGCCAGGTTTATGGCAAAGCTTGAGGAGAAATGAATTTGGAATAGAATATAAGAAGGTCAACTTTGGACAATTGGAATCACCATTGAGACATCCTAGATGTAATTTCTGTGTAGAACTGGTGCTCAGAAGAGATGTACAGAACAAATATGATCCTATGAATCAACAGCAAACGACTGTTAATGACATGGTGTGCTGGGTTGGGGGTCCCCAAGAGACCATCTTCAGCCTTAGTGATCCACTAGAGGCTGAACCCAGAGAAACTGTTATATTCATGGTTATCACATTGAAAGAGATGATCCTCCTTCAGCAAAGGCAAAAGTTGGAGAGCAGAGGCCAGGGGAGGCTAGGCACGAGAGTTCAGTTGTCTTCTTTCAGTGGATTTGTGCAGACATTGCGTCCTTCTCCCAGCAGTGGTATGTTAAAGGGAAACTCACCAGAACTTTGGTGTCCAGGGTTTATTGAGGGTTGGTCATATATGTATGGGGTGCTCACATGACTGGCCTCAGCTACTCAGTCTTCAACCCCACAGGCCCCCACAATAAATCATGTTATTAGCATAATCTGTCTGGCATAGCCCAAAGCTCTGGGAAAACAGTCACTCTTATTAGGTAGGATAGTCTAAGGACAGGACTTGCTGTTTCTCCTAGAAACCAGGCAAGGGCCAGACCTTTCTTTGGAACCTGAAAGTTTAAAGATTCCAGATGTGCCTAGTCACCTCTTCTTGCACACTTGGGATTGGATGAAGTCAGGAGGGTAGGTACACAGGATGAAAAGAGACAAGGGCCACAGGTGGTACTGAGGAACACCCCAACTCTTCAGGTTTAGTTAGAGAAAGTCAGAGAAAGAGGAAGCATGTCAGAGAGACAGGAATGCATCCTAGAAGGAAAGCATCCCAGAGACCAAGGGAACAGGAAATACCAAGGAAACCAGGCCAAATGTGACAGATAATTCAGGTAAGAGTGTGATTGGAAAAAAATCCATTTGATTTAGCAAATAGAGGGTTGGTGTAATTTTAAACAGAAGATTTCTGTTGAAGTATCTTGGGCTGGAAGACTGTTGATGTTAGGAAATGTTAGGAAGTGGAGACAAGGAACATAGACAAGTATTTTGAGCTTCTTGATGGTGAAGTGAATGAGAGTAATAAGGTGGCAGCTAGAAAAGAATAACAGATCGAGAAATGTACTTACTTATTTAACCATGGGAAACATGGGGAAGACGTAACATACTCATCTTTATAGATTGTGGGAAAGAAGCTGAACATTTGAGTGAGAGTGAAAGAAAGATGACTTGAAAAGGAGACAGAAGTCCTGCCATGTGGTGAGCTATGCCTGGAGAATGGAAGAGGTGGTAAGAATGTGGAAGAGGCACTTTAGGGAAAAGGAGTAGGAACATACTAGGAAAGTATAAAAGGATAGTTATGCATATTAAAGCAAATTATTAAACAAGGCAGCACAGTATATAGTTCAGGTTGGAAAGGGGAGTCCTGAATTTGAATGCCATAGAACAGGAATGTGGGGATGAGGAAGTGAGAAGAATATAAAGATTTGATTACGATAAAAGAACAGAGAATGCGATTTTGGAGGTTATGTTTGATGACAACATCTACAGTATGATCCATATATCATATAGGTGAAGTTTAGTGGAGTCCAGGGGCTAAGAAATGTTTAAAGTAGGAATTGGAATGGAAGATCTCTTTTTTGACTGCTTCCAATGATTTCTGGGAAGAGGAAGGTGCTGGATTAGAAGTTCCATTGGAAACATACATTGGAGAAAAGATAGCCTCTTCAACAAATTGTGCTGGGAAAACTGAAAATTCATATGTAGCAAAATGAAATTAAATCCCTCTCTCTCACCTGAATGTAAGTCAACTCAAAGTGGAGAAAAGACTTAGACACTAGAACAGAGACCCTGCACCTGATAGAAGAAAAAGTAGGACCAAATCTTCACCTTGTCGGCTTAGGAACTGACTTCCTTAAAGCACAAGAAGTAAAATCAAGAATCAATAAATAGGAAAGATTCAAACTAAAAAGCTTCTTCTTAGCAAAGGAAACAATCAATAATATGAAGAGAGAGCCTACAGAATGGGAGAAAATCTTTACCACATGCACCTCAGATAGAGCATCAATCTCCAGAATACACAAAGAACTCAAAAAACTTAACACCACCCCCCCTGCAAAAAAAAAACCCCCACAACTAACCCAATCAATAAATAGTAAATGAACTGAACAAATATGCCGCAGTCTGGCTGGGCACAATTCAGGAGCCACTTGTCAAAAGAAACGAACCTTATTTTTAGAACCACACACACCAAACAAAACCGCTCCTCAGGAAAAACCCTCAGAGCCCAACTGCCACCACCAGCTTCCCACAAGCCTCTCTGACAGCCACAAGCCTCTCCACCTCCCACAATCCTCCTGCTCTTGAGGCCGATTGGCTGGGTCGTGTGGGCGGAGCCAAAAAAGTCCCCCAATGAGCAGCTCTGTGGTCTGAAAGGGCAGGGAAACAGCCCAATGAGCATCACCACAGAGGAGCCAATCAGCTAGATGTTGCTGGGGCGCTGTGAGCCAATCATCAGCTGGCAGTCTGAAAGTTTGCTGGGGCCCCTTCGGCTGTGGCTCTCAACACAAATACTTTGCAGAAGAAGAAATACAATTGATCAACATTTAAAAAATGTCAGAATGGCAATTATCAAGAAGATAAGCAATAAATATTGGCAAGGAGGTGGGGGAAAAGGGACACTCATACATTGCTGGGGCTGTAAATTGGTGCAACCACTCTGGAAAGCAGTATGAAGTTTCCTCAGAAAACCTGGCATAGAACCACCATTTAACCCAGTTATCCCACTCCTTGGCATATATCCAAAGGACTTAAAATTAGCATACTACAGTGACACGGTCATATCAATATTTATAACAGCTCAATTCATAACATCTAAGCTATGGAACCAAGCTAGGTGCCTTTCCACAGATGAATGGATAAAGAAAATGTGGTCTATATACTCAATGGAATATTACTCAGCCTTAAAGAAGAATGAAATTATAGCATTTGCCTGTAATTAGATGGAACTGGAGAATACTATGCTAAGCACAGTAATTGAATCCCAAAGAATCAAAGGCTGAATATTTTCTCTGATATACAGATGCTAATTCACAGTGGAGGGGGGCTAGGAAAGAATAGAGGGACTTTGTATTAGAAAAAAGGGGAGTGAGAGGAGGGGAGGGGCTTAGGGTAGGAAGAATAGAGTGAATCAGACATTATTACCCTATGAGCACATATGACTACATGACTGGTGTGATTCTATATCATGCACAACCAGAAGAATGAGAAGTTATACTCCATTTATATATGATGTATCAAAATGCATTCTACTGTCATGTATAAAAAATTAGAACAAATAAAAAAGGTTACAAGGTGAAATGGTGGGCTTTTGGACAACTGGGGCCCACACTTGGTACTGTGGGTGGGTTCAAATCCCCGTAAATATCTTTGCCACATGGAGCATAAGGAATTGTCTTGAGAGGGACCAGTTTTCCCAGAAAAGGAGGATGTAGCTACCAGTGGCCATCAACTGTGACCAGTTCTCAGACTGTTGGGGCAGATTTTTAAAAACAATTTTATTAAGATATAATAGTCACACAATAATCCACCCATGTTTAAACTGTTCAACTTGTTATGTTTTATACATGTGAATGCCTGAGAAACAGTTTGATGGGTAATCAATTTAAAGCATTATTGGATGTTTCTTGAATTATGATAATAATTATCCCCTGCATTCTTATTTTATAATTTATTACTTTGTTTTTTGAGTATTTTTCTAACAACAGTCCTGCAAAGTGAAAATTTATCATTGTTAGGAAATTGAAATGCTAGAACAACTTTTCTAAGGTGGGTCAAGCCCTGGTTTTCAGATAGTTCCCAGTTCCCAGTCTCAGGGTGTCACGGTTGGATCATCTGATCTGTCAGAGTGTATATGAAGACACTTTTTCTTAAATAAACTACATGGCTTACCAGGGAACTAATCCAGAGCTTTGTCCCAATTAACTCAATTCTCTTGACTGATACTGACCAGGCCTCCAGCCAGACCCAGAACTTCCAGATGACTAGAAGATCAGTACTGAAACAACCCACCAGGCTCAAGCAAGGGCCTGGCTGGAGTGGAGGGTGTGACTAGCATCAGGTGCTGCCGCTGATCAGGCCTGACCTTGTCTGCCAAGGGTAGGTTAATCCTGCTGGCCTGGCTGGCTGGATAGTTGTGCAGAGTGCAATTTGTGGGGAAGGAAAATCTTTTACATATGTTTCAGAGTTCCAGAGAAGAGATGTATTTACAACTGGGCCTCTGATAGGCTTGAGTCAGCCCCCTGTGCGCCACCAACAGAGACCTATTTAAAGGTGCCTGAGGTCAGAGATGAGAAAGGCATTTATGATAAGATCAACTCAAGTGAAATGATTCTCAACCCAAATGAATATTCAAATAACCCGGGAGGTATAAACTGATACCATAGTTCTCCCTTTTCTTTCTAGATCTTGGCTTAATTGATCTGGGTAAGGCCTGGCCAACGGGGTTCTAGTGCGCCCCTGGCTTCCAGTGAGATCACTGGTAGAGAGTTCAGGCCTTTGTGTGCTCGGGTGAAAGGTCATTTTTGAGAGGTCATTCTCCTGAAATCTGAATTCTTTTTTACCTTTTCACATTATTTTTGTCTCTCAGTTTAACTAAAGCATAAGCTGCTTCTCTGACATTTGGAGCAGTTGGCCAATGATGTAGGATTGTTCAGCAAAAGACTGTCTTGTTTTTAGCACATGATTTTCTTTTATTAAGTGTACAACGAGGTGGACCTTTTGCCAGACATCAAGACTTTTCTTCACAGTTTGTCATCTAAGATGGGAGAAGACATTTTGGCCAAGTTCCTCTGGTTTTGGAGGAAGAAACTGCACTTTGGTCTTTGGAAGGTTATTTACCTTTGGCAGATAGAAACTTCAAGCCTGCAAACCATGGAGTTGAAAACTTTCTTAAAAAGCTGAGGCTGGATGCCATGGGCCACCTTCCCACCTCCACTTGGATGATTTTTAGATTGTGTTAGGAAAGAGACTAAAGATGCCAGTTCCCAGGTCCACATTCAAACACACATTCAAAGTGAAGGTCTTGGAAAAAGCCTGACTATTTCAGAAGTAGAACGTCAGCATGTTATAGCCTAAGCTCCAAAACCATCTTGAAGATTTCATTATAATCATCCATTGGCTCTTGTGAAAAATGTCAAGAGCCTAATTCAAATGTTGCAGCCATTCTCCTGGCCCTGCATGGGGAACATGGAACCAAAACATGGAAGAAAGAGTAGGTCCCCCTACAGTCCTGCCCCACTCAACTACCCTGGGCAGCTGGTTACCAGATTGGCACTTTTCTGCCTGACTCAGATATGTCCCCAGCTCAGGATGTGGTGGACCTCAGAGGTCAGAGGTACAGGCACAGGCTGCAGGTCACTCTTTCTTCTCTTTGGCTGGGGAGGTGAGACTTCTCAATGTCCTTTGCAAGGGTGTATCCTTTTTTCCTCTTTGAGTACGAAATAATTTTGACCCTGAGATGACCCTCCTTAAGATCTTTTTTTTAATATATATTTTTTTATTGGTTGTTCAAAACATTACAAAGCTGATGATATATCATCTTTCTCCTTAAGATATTTTCCTGCCTATATAAGAGCATCTTCCAGGATGACTGAGTCTGAGAGGGGGCCAGGCCAGCTCCTGCCTCCTGAGTCCTCCATGTTTCTATGCTCCTGGGCTTTCCTGGGCCATTGGTTATAAATGGTGGCTGACCAGTGGTAGGCCCTAAATGGCCTTGTGTGAGGACTGGTGCTTCCAGTACAACTGTGTGGGCCTCTTTACCCTGACCTTGGCCCCTGGAATGGGCACCTGCCTTCCGCAGGGGGTCCAGGATGCTTTGACCTTTAAGCTGCTGGCTTAGTGACCTTGGCTTTGTGTGGCTCCGAGTAGGCGGGTTGGTTTTTCTTCACTGGGGCCTCCTCAGGCAGTAGAGAAAGTACCTCCATCCCGTTTCCCACCCTCCAGTAACAGGGATTTTGACTTCCCTGGGTGTTCCAGGCCCTTCTTGTTTCAGCAGGAGGATCCTGTGTGTTTGATCTAAATCTGGTCTCCTGCTGGAGAGACCCAAACAATCTAAGTTAAAACAGCATTAACAGGAAACCTGTCTCTTAGGGCCAAGAATGCAACCAAAAATAGCTTCAAGCCTTTAATTCTGATCACAGGACCATTTGGGGAGACCTTTACCTGAGAGAAACAATAAGTGGAACTCTGTCCCCAAATACTCCGCCCTGCCAGTAGAAAGGGCCTCCCGGACTGGTGGGCATTCCAGGCTTGTGGTGACCACTGAATGCTGGGCCATGGGGACTCTAGCTCTGATCTCACTGTGACCCACAATTAAAACATGTTTAAAAACTGAATGGACTAACCAAGTATTTTTGTTTGGTGAACATAATTGAGAATTTCAGGGAAAAAAAATCTTATTTCTTAAAGCAACTCAGTTCACTGTGGAGTATTTATGAACTCAGAACACAATCAGAAAGAAGAGAAAAATCATCCTTAGTCTTATAGTACAGAGAGAACTTATAATATTTCTTTTATTTATGTAAATGTATACACACACACACACACGTACACACACACACACACACACACACACACACGATCCCGCACTTTTTCATGGGTGTGATTCACCATTTTCTTCTCCTTATAGGTATCCATTTTTTTCAGCTTCCAGAAATGTTCTTGATACATACAAGCAAATACCTTGACTTATATGAGTTTTCATATGTAAGTGGTAGCATAATGCAAATGCTTTTGTGGATCTTCCTTTTGATAACTCGACAGTATATCCTGAAGAGGTTTCTACATTGGTACATGTAGATCTGTTTCATTCCTTTAAGAAGTTGCATATTATTCTACCATATGATTACCCAGTAATTTATTCAATCGCTTATTATGAACATTTAGGTTCTCTTCAGACTTCATTAAAATACCCACCATTTCTCACTTCCTAGAAGTGGCATGTTAGGTCAAAGGATTTCATATCCTGAGCACTATTGCCAGATTGCCCTCCCCTGAGCTTATATCAATTTGCCATCTACCTGCAATATATTATTTCCCTAAACCATCACTCACAGTTGCCAACACAACTTTTAAATTTTGCCAATCTGATAAGTGAAAACATTGTTGCCTTTCTTTTAAGAGGGAGATTGAAAATATTTTCCAGTATTTAAAAGCATTTTAATTTGTGTTTTTGTGAATTGTCCAAGTTATTTTGTTTACTTTTCTACCAGGCACTATGTTATTCCTCTCTTTTGCTTTTTGATAGCAAAGTTTTGATTTTTTTTTTCTTTTTGGCTATGACTCCTTTACTTCTTAGTACAGCAAAAGAAGCTAAATAGAAGCTAAATAACCATGCCGTTTCTTCATTCAACCAGTTTTCTGATGCTTTCCCAGCCTTGTGACCAAACTGTGTCCAACATAGTTCTTATGCATGCACCCAATTCCCATGTATCCAATTCCCTCAGGGGTAATGAAAAGGTAATGAATTGTGCACTTCAGTTTTTACCACTTACCAGGAGAATTCTGCTGCTGCAGATTTTTGTTTTTTGATGTATAGCTGCAGGCATTATTTCAAAAAGTGTCAAAAAGATTGCAGAAAGTTTACAACAACCTGTTATAGATTTTATGAAGAACTAGAAGAGAGGAGTTCCAAGGCCTGCTAATTACTCTGATTTGGTCATTATGCATTGTATACATGGATTGAATTATCCTACTGTACCCCCATAGATATGCATAATTATTAGTATCAGTTTAAAAAAGGAATGCAAAAAGCATTGTCTTGTGTTTGACCTCAAATGCTTTTAGAAGACCTGCCTATTTGTGGGGCTTAGTGACTTCAGATTTTTCCCTGCTGTTTCAAAGGCGGGGTTTACAGTTGTGTTTATGAGCTATGTTCTTGCTTTTGTGTGGTTTCTTAAAGGAGTAAGGGAAAATGATGACTCCACGTTTTACAGCCACACTATGTAGTTTTGCCTTATACATCTCTCATTTCTAACTAGATAAATCCTTCTTCAACAACAATGACCTGCTTTTAAGATGAATATTGCTGCTTCTTTTCTCCTATAGGTAATAAAAAGTTCTCCTTTATTTTTCTCCAAAAAGAAATTATTCTTTCTTTTTCATTTATAGCATAGCTAAACGTATACCTATATCACATACCCCACTACACATAAAGCAGAAGACAGAGGGCACAAATAAAATAACATGTCTATTATAAGGGCAAATATGTATGGGATAAACTAAAAACCAAATAGAACTATACAAAGCAAACATACAAACCAACCCAGAACACAGGAGATTTCAAAGACACATATTAAAAAATTGACTTTTATTAACTCTTGAAGTTTTTCCCGTTGTTTAAGAAATTTTTATTAAAATAAGAATTTTATAATCCAAATTACATTTCTTCTCCTGGTTATCAATTCTGTTACTTAAAAGAGACATTCTGAGCTATTCCACAGTAAAGAATTGTAAAGTTAAAGAATGGAATGCTTTACATTTTTGTACTTTCCTGAACATTTTAAAGATATGAAATGTTTTATAAATTTGCATGTCCTTGTACAGGGACCATGCTAATCTCTGTATGGTTGCAATTTCAGTACATATGTTATTAAAGTGAGCACAACTCTCTAAGTTTTGATAGACTGTAAATGTATTTTGTGAAATAAGATACTGTCCTGTATAAATCCTTCAGCTTTCTAGTTCTTTTATTCCAATCACATATGTTCTTGGTACTATTTCCTTTACTAAGGATCAGTTGATGTTTCATGCCCAAAGTAGCAATTCAAAAAGCAGTTTTATTTTGTTGAGAAACTTCTAGCAATGTATCCCAAGGTAGAATGTCCAGGTGGTAAACAACAACAGCAGCAACATAATTTAGTAACTTTTGATGGAAATTATTTTCCTCTTAAATTCCTCACCTTGGTAGTTGGTGAAGGGGAAAAAAAGATTTTAGAGTTTAATATTATTGATTCATATTCCTCACAATGGAAGTTCTAGAAAAGCCCATGTATTTGTAAGAATATTTTGCTTCATTTGGACATTTCTCTCTCATTATTCAAATGTGTGAATTTCTAAAGAGACAGCGGTGTGTTCCTCACCCTCAAGTCAGAATATGAGTGGGCCATCTGCGTTTTTGTTTGCAAACTTTAAATTCTTTAAATTTACTTCTAGGTATATATTTTTTTCTGGTACTGTGGATTGAATCCACAGGCACTCCATCACTGAGCCCCATGGGATAAACTTAAAACCAAATAGAACTATAAAAACCAAATAGAACTCCACCCTTTTTATTGTTTATTTTGAGACAGGGTCTCATCAAGTTACTGAGGCTGGCCTCAAACTTAAAAATTTACTCTCCTTCTGCCTCAGCCTCCAGAGTTGCTGGAATTACAGGCATGTACTACATGCCCAGCTAGGCTTTTAATTCTTTTAATTTTTGAAATAACCACAAGGAAAGGAATATAGCCTGTCAAAATAGACTAACATACATACTGATTCATGGAAATGACAGGCTGTTTTTACTCTGCCTTCCCGGACCTTCCCTGTCTCCAAAGACCAGTGAGATTTTAGTATTCACTCAAAGGCTTTCTCCTATCTCTCTTCACTTAGTGCAATTTCTACATTTTGAGATGCCGGGATCTAGAGTCAGTCAAAAGCCTCTTGCTCTCACATTTTCTTTTACATTTATTATATTAGTGTGCTTAAGAATAGTGCGCTTAAAGTAACAACTCCCTGGCTTCTGAGTTGCTGTTTGGATGGTTCAGTCTGTGTCCTGTCTGAGGATGAGATGTTTCCTCTGAGCCTTGAATGACATTCAGACTTGGCTGATGGGTGAGGAAGTAATCAGGGCAGAGTTGATCACTGCTAAGGAAAATGTTTTCTTTATTTGGTCAGTCTAGTATATTTTTAATTGATGTGTTTTCAAGACCCAGGAGCAATGTTGGTGAAATGCATAGTCCTTTATGTTTGGCTCAGGGGATAGTGGTTAGTTTCCAACTCAGCATTGTGGAAAAAGATTTTCTTTCTTTCCCTGCTATGAATATGTTATGTAATTTTTGCCAAATAGGGAACATTTTTCTTTTTTTCTTTTCCAAATGGGGAGATAGTATCTTAGACTTCAGATAATTGATCCGAACTATTTGTGACACATGAATACTGACTCTACCTGGAATCATTGTTATTTTAATATCTGCTGGCATTGAAGAACAACAATAACAATGAACATAATGAAAGGATAATAGTTAACAATTACATAGAACTCAGTATATCCCTGACATTCTCCATAGTGCTTGATTTTCTTTGGGGGCAGGTACTGGAGATTGAACCCAGGGGAGTTCTACCACTGAGAGGCATCCCATGTCTTTTTTTTTTTTTTTTTTTTTTTTGAGACAGGTTCTAAATTTCCTAGGCCATCCTTGAAGAACTTATTATCCTCCTGCCTCAACTTCCTGATAGTTGGGATTATAGGCATGTACCACCTCTGCCTGACAAAGAACGTGATTTTTATTAACTCATTCACATTCTCACAACAAATGGGAAGAACACTCATTACTTTCATTTTACAGATAAAACTGGCACAGAGAGGCTAAGAAACTTGACTAAGGGTGTGTGGCCAGTAGTAAGCAGTGCAAGACTGAAATGGAAGAATACTGTGTATGTGTGTGTGATACATGCAACACATGAGAGCATATACTTACATACATGTAAAGAGAGAATTTGTTGGGTCAGGAAATTGAGCTAATAAGAAATTCATCAGCCAGCAATTATTTTTAAAGTACATCTCAGTTAAGATTGATTCTTATACCCCTGAAGGTATTATAGGCATATGTTGCCAACCCATAGCTGAGTTTATAAATATTGAGTTTTTATTTTTAGAAACTTAGCTTTTATTTTCCTTTTATGGGGTTTAGACTAATTTTATGGTTATTCCCTGAGTGAATATACAATAGGTAGAATTTGGAGGATGTTATTGAAAATGTTATCAATGACAATGATTTACATCTAATGAAAGCAATAAAGTATGTTCTGCCCATTACAAACTAGAACCCTGATGGTGTCATTGGAATTCCAGTCGTGGCAGAATTATCTGGATGACCATGTAGTGTAGGGTGTAGGGTGTTTTAGATGTATCCATTTTTTCTATAAAGGCTTCAAGCATCTACCAGGATGAAAGAAATGACATAACTTTTAGCTATTTGATATAATTTTGTTATATTTATCAGTTTGAGTTTTTTAAAAATTCCTAGGTTGCCATCAAATCAAATCTTCAAGAGACCAATCAAGGGCATTGGAAGGCCTGAGTTTACAAGGTGGCTCCTTCTACAGATTGTTCTGCTCAATTCTGTTGAGAGCCACAGCTGAAGGGGCCCCAGCAAACTTCCAGCTGCCAGCAAACTTCCAGCTGCCTGCTGATGATTGGCTCACAGGGCCCCAGCAACATCTAGCTGATTGGCTTCTCTGTGGTAATGCTCATTGGGCTGTTTCCCTGCCCTTTCAGACCAGGGAGCTGCTCATTGGGGGACTTTTTTGGCTCCGCCCATGTGACCCAGCCAATAGGCCTCAAGAGCAGGAGGATTGTGGGAGGTGGAGAGAGGCTTGTGTTGGAGGGAGAGGCTTGTGGGAAGCCGGTGGTGGCAGTTGGGGCTCTGAGGGTTTTTCCTGAGAGGCTGTTTTGTTTGGCGTGTGTGGTTCTAAAACTAAAGTTAGTTTCTTTTGACAAGTGGCTCCTGATTGTGCCCAGCCAGACTGCGGCACAATTCAATTACAGTCTCCTGTGTGCAGAATAGAAAAAGCTGTGTTTTCCAGTTGCCATGGGTTCCAGGTGGTTTGGATGGTTCACCTCTGATATGCACCCACTTGAGATTTAAATTTGGAAGCAAGAGGAGTGACAACACAGGTGTAACAGGAGCCATTTGCTGGTGTGGATATCAGCATGGGAAGTAAGTTTGGGAATTACCCAGTTTTAATATTCACAATAGTGCTTTAAAGTCACTGGAAGTATTTTTTTTCTTTGTATGGGTTACCAATCAGATAGACAATTAGGCTTATTTTTTTTTTTTGATTGAGAATTGTTTTAGGGATTTGGATTACTTTAGAAGTTAATTTAAACATTCAGATATCTAGTTTCCATTCTGAAACACTCTCTACTTCACTTCTATCTCCCTCTTAATGTAACAAATATTTAAAGTAAGTATTTGGTTTGTTTTACTGGTATTTCTTTTTTTGGGAGGGGTTTAATATTATTTTTAGGTCATTATAATTATACATAGTATTTGGGTACATTTTGACAAAAATCATACACACAAAAATCACCTTTTGCAAATCAAGAAGATCCATTTGTATTTGTATTTTTTCCCATGTCTTACACATAAGGTAGATATTATAATTCCTGTTATGTACTTTGCACTTTTCCCCCCCTAGCATCTGGACATTATTTATTTTTGTTATAGGTTGAGACAAATGACTCCATTTTAATACAACAACACTTATATCATCCCTATTTGATGCAGATCTTTTTTAAAACCCCCAATCATCTATAAACTATGTTTTTGTTAGGTTTTATTTTAAAAATTTTGTTTATTTTTAAATTATTTGTTCTTTTTAGATATTCTTTACAGTAGAGTATACTTTGACATATTATATACACATGGAGTATATCTTATTCTAATTAGGATCCCATTCTGGTGGTCGTACACGATGTTGAGATTCACTGCGGTGTATTCATATATGAGCACAGGAAAGTTATGTCCAATTAATTCCACTGTCTTTCCTATTCCCATCCCCCCACCTTCCCTGCATTCATTTTTGCCTAATCCACTGAACTTGTATTCTTTTTCTTCCCTCCTGGTTGTGTTAGCATCCACATATCAGAGAGAACATTCCACCTTCAGTTTTGTAGGATTGGCTTATTTCACTTAGCATATCTGGCTACCTTAGCATGATAGTCTCTAGAACCATTCACTTACTGGTGAATGAAATAAAGTCATTCTTTTTATGGCTGAATAATATTTCATAGTGAATATATACCACAATTTTTTTATCCAATCATCTGTAAAGGGCACCTAGACTAGTTCCATAACTTAGCTTTTGTGAATTGCTATAAATATTGATGTGACCATGTCATTGTAGTAGGCTGATTTTAAGTCCTTTGGTTTTATGCCAAGGAGTTGGGCAAGTGGGTCAAACTGTGTTTTCATTCCAAGTTTTTTGAGGAATCTTCATACTGCTTCTATAGTGGGTGCAGCAATTTGCAATGTATAAGTGTACCTTTCTCCCCACATGCTTGCCAACTTTTATTGTTTCTTGTATTCTTGATAATTGCCATTCTGACTGGAGTGAGATGAAAGCTTAGTTTGTTTTTAATTTGCTTTTGTCTAATTGCTAGACACGTAGAACATTTTTTATATATTTGTGGACCAATTGTATGTCTTCCTCTGTGAAGTGCCTGTTTAGGTCTTTAGCCCATTTATTGATTGAGTTATTTGTTGTTTTGGTGTTAAGTTTATTGAGTTCTTGTATATCCTGGAGATTAATGCTCTATCTGAGGTGCAGATGGAAACGATTTTCTGCATTCTGTAGGCTCTCTCCACGTGAGGAATGAAATTGATTTATGGGTGTTAATTTTATATTTGGGTACTTTGCTGAATTCATTGATGAGTTCTACAAGTTTACTAGTGGAGTTTTTTGGTGTCTTCTAAATATTTTAGTGGAGTTTTTTCCCCCTTCTAAATATAGAATCGTGTCATCAACATAGAGATAGCTTGAGCTCTTATTTTCCTGTTTGTATTGCTTGAATTTCTATCTTTTGCCTAATTGCTCTGGCTTGAGTTTCAAGAACTGTTTTGAAAAGAAGTGGTAAAAGAAGGCATCTTTGTCTGTTCTAGTTTTTAGGAGGAATATTTTCAGTTTTTCTCCATTTAGAATGATGTTAGCCTTGGGTTTGATGTATATAGCTTTTACAATGTTGAGGTATGTTCCTATTATCCCTATTTTTTTCTAGTGTTTTAAATATGAATGGATGCTCTATTTTGTCAAATGTTTTATCTGCATCTATTGAGATGATCATGTGTTTCCTGTATTTAAGTCTATGATGCAATGAATTAGATTTATTGATTTTTATTTGTTGGACCAAACTTGAACCTCAGGGGTGAAGCCCACTTGATCTTGGGGAACTTTCTTTTTTAATATGTTTTTGTATGCAATTTAAGTACTTTATTAAGAATTTTGCATCTAAGTTTATCAGGGATATTGGTCTGATATTTTCTTTCCTTGATGTGTTTTTGTCTGGTTTTGGTATCAGGGTGATACTGGTTTCATAGAATAATTTTGGAGGGGTTATTTCCTTTTCTATTTCATGGAATAATTTGAGGAATATTGGTTTAAGTTATTCTTTGAATCGTGGTAGAACTCGGCTGGAATTTCATCTGGTCTTAGGTTTTTTTTTTTTTTTTTTGGGTGGGCTTTTGATGGCATGCATTTTCAATTTCTTTGCTTGAAATTGATTTGTTTATGGGCTGGGATTGTGTGGCTCAGTGGTAGAGTACTTGCCTAGCATGTGGAAAGCACTGGGTTTGATCCTCAGCACCACATAAAAATAAATAAATAAAGGTATTGTGTTCATTTACTACAACAACAACAAAAATTTTAAAAACATTAAAAAATAAAAAATGACATTGATCTGTTTTAGTTTTCTATATCCTCCTGATTCAATATGGGTAGGTCACATGTTTCTAGAAATTTGTCAATATCTTCAAGTTTTTCTATTTTATTGGAGTATGGATGCTCAAAATAGTTTCTGTCTCTAGTTCAGTAATTTCTGTGGTGATATTTCATTTTTATTCATGAATTTTAGTAATTTGAGTTTTTTCCCTTTTTGTCCTGCTTAGTTTGGCTAAGGATTTATCAATTTTATTTATTTTTTCTAAAACACCAACCTTTTTTTTCATTGATTTTTTGGAATTTTTTTGTTTAATTTTGGCTCTGATTTTAATTATTTCCTGTCTTCTAGTGCTTTTGTGTTGATTTGTTCTTCTTTTGTAAGGGTAATGTAATGGTAGGTTATTTATTTGATGACTTTCTATTTTTTTCATGAATGAGCTCAATGAAATGAAAATTCTCTTAGAATTGCCTTCATAGAATATCATGCTAAGTGATGTATGCTAATCTCAAAAAACCAAAAGCCAAATGTTTTCTATGATAAGTGGATGCTGATACATAATGGGTGAGGAGGCAAGGGAAAAATGGAGGAACTTTTTGCATTGAGCAGAGGGGAAGGCAAAGAGCAGAGGGGAATGTGTGTGAGAAAATGGTAGAATGAGATGGACATTATTACCTCTATGTATGGATATGATTGTATGAATTGTGTGGCTTTACATCATGCACAACTAGAGAAATGAAAAGTTGTGCTCCAGTTATGTAAAAAAAATCAAAATTAATTAAAAAAAGAAAAAAAAAGAATTGCCTTCATAGTCTCCAAGAGATTTTGATACATTGTGTCACTAGTCTCATTTACCTCTAAGTGTTTTTTAATTTCATCAATGATTTCTTCAGCTATTCATTGTTAATTCAGTAGAGTATTATTTACTGTCCAGGTGTTCAATTGGCTTATATTTTTATTTTATCATTGATTTCTAATTTTTTCTATTGTGTTCTGATAAAATGCAAGGTATTATCTCATTTTATTGTATTTGCTAAAAGTTGTTTGTGGCCTATGATATGGCCTATTTTTAGAGAAGGATCATGTGATGCTGAGAAGAATGTATTCATCAATGATGAATGAACTATATATGTCTGTTAAGTCTAAATTAGTAACTATATTTTTTAGTTTTATAGCTTTTTTATTTAGATTTTGTTTGAAGGATCTATCCAGTGATGAGAGAAATGTGTTAAAGTCACCCAGTATTATTGTGTTGTGGTCTATTTGACTCTTGATATTGAGAAGGGTTTGTCTGTAGATGCTCCATTGTTTGGGGCATAAATATTTATGGTTGTTAGGTCTTGTTGTTGTATAATTCCCTTAAGCAGTATGAAATTACCATCTTTGTCCCTCTGATTAACTTTGGCTTGAAGTCCACTTTATTTTTATTTTTTATTTTTTCTTCTTTCACTTTATCTGATATGAGGATAGAATCTCCTGCTTGTTTATGAGATCCATGTGAATGATAATTTTTTTTTTTTTGCCAGCCTTTTACCTTCAGTCTGAGAATGTCTTTGCCTATGAGGTCTCTTGGAGATAACATATTGTTCGTCTTGTTTTTAATCCAATCTGCCAGTCTATGTCTTTTGATTGATAAGTTTAGGCCATTTCATGCAATATTATTATTGAGATGTGATTTTCATTTTGTGTCATTTTGATTTATTTCTGATTTTTAATTTGAATTAGTTCTCCTTTGATTAACTCTTCTTCTAGTATAGTTCCTCCCTTTGCTGGTTTTAAATTGTATTTTTAATTTCTACTTCATGAAATGTTTTTTGAGTACATTTTGTAGAGCAGGCATTCTTGTAAGTTCTTTTAAATTTTGTTTATTGTGGAAGGTTTTTATTTCATCATCAATTCTGAAGCTCAGTTTTGCTGGGTATATTAGTCTTTGCTGGCACCCATTTTCTTTCAGAGCTGATATATATGGTTCTAAGTACTCCTAGCTTTGAGGGTCTGGGTTGAGAAATTACACGAGGTTTGGATTGGTTCTCCACTAAATGTGACTTATCATTTTCCTCTGTCAGCCTTTAAATTCTATCATTCTGTATGTTAGGCATTTTCATAATAATGTGCCTTGGTGTATGTCTGTTTTAATTTTTTTATTTGGGGTCCTGTATACCTCACCTATCTGCTTTTCTGTTTCTTAATTTAGGTTTGGAAAATTTTCTGATATTATTTAATTGAAAAGATAGTACATTCTTTTGATTTGTATCTTTGTCTTCATCTATTCCAATAAATCTTAAATTTAGTCTTTTCATGTTATACTATTTTTCTTGGAAGTTCTGTTTATGGTCTCTTAATATTTTTTCTCCATGGTCAACTTCATTTTCAAGATTACATATTTTGTCTTCATTGGCTGAAATTCTGTCTTCCAAGTGGTCTAGTCTGTTGGTGATGTTTTCCAATGAATTTTCAACTTGGTTTAACTTGATTTCTTAATTTTGAGGATTTCTGTTTTTTTCCCCATAATCTATCCATTGAAGTGATCTTTTACTTCCTATATTTTCTCTCTTATTTCACTCCTTTCACCATCCTTTATCTTGCAGATCAGCTTAAGATTACTTTATAAACTCATTTTTCTGACATTTCTTCCACTGTGTTAGGGATAGATCCTGTTATTGAAGTATTATGGTTTCTTTGGATGGTTTGTTATCTTACTTTTTTATGTTGTTTGTGTGTACCCATCTAGTATGGATCTGACGCAGTAGAATTTCTACCCTGTGGTCTCATAGTGTCCCTGAATGTTTTCAGTACCTCACAGTTTAGGGGAACACAGATAATAACAGCCAATGCAAACAATATATAGCATTAACCCAAATTGTTTCTGCTATGACATCTATGATATTAAGTGTCACAATAACCAGCAATGATGTGATCAATTATTGCCCACAGTAAAAACAATAAGTTTGCAGAAGCAATAGTAGTTTCAAAGGGTGAACAGGGAGATAATAGAAGAGATGTAGTATGTGATGATTATGAGGGAGGAGAGAAAATATAAGTAAAAAGTTAAAAGAAGAGTGTAAGAGATAACAATAATACTTGGTTGTAAGCAGAAGAAAAGAGTGAGAGTAAAGTGAAATAGGTGATAGAAAAAAATATATAAAGTAAAAATTAAAAAAATTAAAGAATACAAAGGAAAACTGAAATACACTAAATAAATATCCTTGTTCTGAAAAGATGAGCCATGAAAAATAACTGCCTTCCAAAATGTGCTAGAAATGAGAAAAAACAGACAAATATTTATATGTATGTATAAGTGTCCACAAACCATTGAGCTCATAATGGAGAAAAGGAAAAAATTCTTAATGAAAATTTAAATTGCTTCCATTGGAGTTCAAAAAATTCTTGGCTTCCCTTCTTAGGAGTGTTGAGTGGGTTGGAGCTTGATGTCTGCTCCACCCTAAGGATGGGGCAGCTGTAGTGTTCTATGAGAGGAAATCTTATAGGTGGAGCTCCTGAAGGTGGGGTTTAGGCCTAGTTAGGCTCCAGGTTCTTCCTCAAATAGCAATCTGATGATTTTAAACCTGTGTACCTCCTGAGCCCAGAAATTGCTGGTTCATGCTGGAAGAGAATCTCCCTTGGGTTCCACTCATGTGACAGAGGAGCCAATTCTTTGTCCCCTTTTTGTCACCCATAGAAGCCATATTTCTTTTTTCTACTAAATTATTTATTTATTCTAATTTGTTATATATGATGGCAGAATGCAATTTATTTCATATTACACATAGAGCACAATTTTTCAAGTTACTGGTTGTGTATAAACCAGTGTTTTCACACCATTCATATCTTCATACATGTACCTAGGGTAATGATGTCTAACTTATTCCCCCATTTTTCCTACCCCCACACCCCCTCCCTTCCCCTCCCTCCCCTTTGTCCTATCTGAAATTCCTCCATTCTTCCCATGCTCCCCACACTCATTGCCATTATGAGTCATCATCCTCATATCAAAGAAAATATTTGGCTTTTGGTTTTTTGGGATTGGCTTACTTCACTTAGCATTGTATTCTCTAACTCCATCCATTTTCCTGCAAATGCCATAATTTTATTCTCTTTTAATGCTGAATAATGTTCCATTGTGTGTGAGATGCCCTTCAGTAGATGAATGGATAGGGAAACTGTCAAAGTTTCCCTATCCATTTCTCTCCTCCCTCATAATCATCACATACTACATCTCTTCTATCTGTCAAAGTTTCCCTATCCATTCATCTACTGAAGGGCATCTGGGTTGATTCCATAGCTTAGCTATTGTGAATTGTGCTGCTATAAACATTGGTGTGACTGTGTCCCTGTGGTATGCTGTTTTTAAGTCATTTGGATATAACTGAGAAGTGGGATAGCTGGGACAAATAGTGGTTCCATTCCAAGTATTCCAAGGATTCCCCATCCTGCTTTCCAGATTGGCTGCAACCAATTTGCAGTCCCACCTTTCCCCCACATCCTCACCAACACTTATTATTGTTTATATGCTTAATAGCTGCTATTCTGACTGAAGTGAGATGAAATCTTAGAGTAGTTTTGATTTGCATTTCTCTAATTGCCAGAGATGTTGATCATTTTTTTCATATATTTGTTGATTGATTGTATATTCTCTTTTGAGAAGTGTCTATTCAGTTCCTTGGCCCACTTATTGATTGTAGAACCCATATTTCTAGGTATTTTGGATTAAGTCTCCAAACTCAGTCACTCTAGCCCCAGCCCTTTGGAATTCCCAGCTGAGTGTGTCACTCCCAGCTGATCCTATGAGCTGCTGACTCAAAGGGGAAATGAGGAGCTGGGTGGGTTTCAATGACCCATATTTCCCCATGTAAAGCCCTCTATTTGTCTGATTTTCTCCTGGTCACTTTGGCATGCTCTATATTGTTTGCTGTGGGTTTTTTAGGCCTATATTTTGGGCCCAGCTCAGGTTTGTCAGGAATTGGCCCCTACAGCTGATGGCTTCCATGATTTGGCTGCAAAATGTCCTCCATAGGCAACTGGGAGAGAGATGTATCTTCTTTCCCACAAAAGGATATTATGCAGTACAACTTTCACATTAGTCTGGCAGTGTCTTTGATACCTGGTCTCTCTGTACCTAGTCATGTCACAGGCCTCCTAAAAATGTGGTTTTCTTCAGTTCCCTTATCCTTCCACTTTGCTTGCCAGGGTGGGGTGGGGGGGTGCTGTTCTGACTGGCTCTAGCAGTGGCAGTGGCACTAGCATTGGCACAGGGTATTTTTTCCTTATTTTAGTATATCCAACATCCTGAGAACCCAATCTGCTTTTTTCACTTACCTGTCTGCTGTTTTGGAAAGCAACCTCCTCTATTCTGCCATCTTCCTTGTTGCTGACTTTGCCCTTTTCTAATTAACAACATGTTCTCAATTGTTACATGTTAGAATATGGAATACTGAGGTTGCTCTTTCTCTCCTCTGATTGCCCTGGTTACTGCCTTCAACACAGTGCCAATGTGGGAGAGGCCTCTATGCTTCATTTGGTAAGATGCTTGCTTTGAGGATGGAATTGTGTCTAGGGAATCATGTCAAGAAAATATCTGTCAATTCTTTCTTAACTGAATATTTTTAAAAAAATCATAACTTGTGTTTCATATTTTGTCAAATGGAAACAGAAAGCGTGTCTGTTATTTTAATGGAGAGTTTTACTTGTAGAATTTTTAACTATTTGTCAAGAAGGCACTACTAGGATACCTGAGAGGCAGCAGAAACTGTGTGAAGGAGCTCACACACTTGGGTTGGGGAACAAAGTGAAGAGAAGGCACACGTGGAGCCCATGAGAAGAAGTCTACTATGTGATTTGATGTGGCATCTGAGCTCAGAGGAGGGGCTTGTAGAGTCAGACCCTAACTCTGAGGAGGGACTTCTGGTTGACTGGAAGAGCAAGTGCTGGAAAAATAGCAAACTGAATTCAAATGCAGCTACTGGAGCAAACCACTACATTTGGAGTGGAAAATCAAGAGGGAGCAGATGGGCAGGAGCTAAACCCCC
This sequence comes from Marmota marmota marmota, assembly GCF_001458135.2. Lineage (NCBI taxonomy): Eukaryota > Metazoa > Chordata > Mammalia > Rodentia > Sciuridae > Marmota > Marmota marmota. The sequence goes on along the minus strand of NW_026000000.1, from coordinate 11,173,181 downwards.
AAACCACCTCCCTCCAGTGCTCTCTACAGCAGAGGTTAATGGGGAGTAGCCTGTCAAGCAGGAATGTTTTGCCAGGTGCCAGCCCCATATCACAGAGCAGGAATGGAAGAAGGGTGAACTTGAAGCCCGGCTTGATAACTGGCACAACACCTTCCAGAATGATTTGATCTTTCTCTTTGGAGACATGGTTTCTTGGTTTATTTTCTGTTGCTATACCAAAACACCCAAGTATGGGATAATTTATTAAAAAATAGAAGTTTATTTGGCTTACAGTTCTGGAGGCTGGGAATTCCCAGAGGATGATGCCGATATCTGTTTTAGTACCTAGTGGGGGCCTTCTTGCTGCATCATAACATGGTGGAGGACTTCACATGGCAAGAGGGAACAAATGTGCTAGCTCAAGTTTCTCTTCTTTTTCTATGAAGCCATTAATGACATCACAGGGGCACCACCCTTATGACTTCATCTAATCCTAATGAACTCCCAAAGGCTGCACCTCCAAATACTGTTAACATATGAATTTAGGGATTAAATTTACAACACATGAATATTTTGAGGAGAAACTCAACCATAGCATATGGAGATCATGAAGTATACACTAATGTGATTAGGCTTTCTAATATTGATTATTTTTTTTGGAACCAATTCCTACTTGGTCACAATGAGTTGTTTTAATATGTTATTTGCCCATATTTTATTTAAGGTATTTAAAACCAGTATTTAAAGTGAAACTGGTTTAGTGTTTTTTTTTAGAGCAATATTTATGCCAATGTTAACTTGGCCTCCTAAAAAAAATGGAAATTGTAATTCAATCTCCATTTTCTGTAAGGGTTTAAATAACATTTGAGATTATCTGACTAAGAAAGATTGCTAAATTTCTCCATAAAATCATCAGGGCCTATTGTATTATTTGGTAAGAAATTTATCCCACAGCTTCCCCAGTGTTAATTTCTTAGAATTCTTTAAAAAAATTTTTTTTGGAGTTGTAGATGGACAGAATGCCTTTATTTTATTTGTTTATTTTTATGTGGTGCTGAGGATCAAGCCCAGTGCCTCATGCATGCTAGGCAAGCACTCTGCCACTGAGCTACAGCCCCAGCTCAGAATTCTTAATTATAGTAATTAAGATTCTAAAGTTCTAAAGTTTCAGATTAATAAGTAATTTTCCTAAAATTATGCTTTATTTATAATGTTAAATTTATTTATATTATTTTCAAGGTATTATTTTAAGATATTAAAATATTCTCTATTTCATTGGCTTTCCCCCCTTTGACCTGTTCTGTATGTATTGTTGTGCTTTTTCTCTTTTTCCAGCATTTTCTTTATTTTTATATATGCAATAGTTTTTGATTATTTTTCACTGTTTAAAAGTTTTTCAATTCAATATCTTTTTTTATCCTTATTTACCACACTGGTTTTATTTCTTACCTATTATTTATTGAGAAAGATATTGAGTAATAATTACATATTTTTTGTTTTCTGAACACAGAATAAGCTGTATTCTTATGTATGTGTTTGCACATATATCTGTAATTTCTTCTTGGCAAACTTAATGTGTTTTCAGAGACACAAATATTAATGTTATATCTTCATTATAAATTATAGCCTTTATTATTAAAAATAATTTTTCTTGGTCCTGTTTATTGCTTTTTGGTGAGAATTCTCCTTTATACCAACATTTGTCTAGTATGAACTTTCTCAACCTTTAATTTTTTCCCTTTCTGAATCTTTTTGCTTACTGTGTCTCTTATAGAGTTGGATTTTTGTTCATCAGTAGGATAAATTTTTTCTTATAATAGATGATCTAATCTGACTTCTATTTATTGATACTAATGAAATGTTGAGTGTTAGTTTGACCATGTCATGTTTTATTTGCTTTTGTTGAGTATTGACTTTGTCATTCAGGAAGATTTGCATGTTATAGTAATTACCTCTATATTAATGACTTACATAAATGCTGTTGTTTCCTTCTGTAGATTCTCCCTGTTGGTTTCTTACTTAGAGCAATGTGAAATTATTATGTAACCTATTTCTTCTCCTTCCTCTTCCTAAGTTTTGAATTTTAGATACCACTTTTATTTTATTGTTGATCTTTTCAGTCTTCAATACATTCAAGCTTCAACTTCACTTGCCAGCCTCAAGGGATATCCTTATACTTTCTGCTAATACTAGGAAACAACCAGAGATCTTTTACTTCCAGTTCCCCTATCCTTTCTCCTTATCTGTCCATTGGTAAAGTGTTTGCTCAAATATTTTGCTTTTGTGTTTTTAAAATTTTTTTTCTTATTATTGAGTGAAATTCTGGATATAAATCTATTTTATTTTATTTATTATATACTTAAAAAATTTTTATTTTGCTCTGCTGGGGATTAAACTCAGGGTCTTGTTAATTTGCCCATGCTAACCTCAAACTTGTGATTCTTCTGCATTAACTTCCTGGGTAGTTGTGATTACAGGCCCATGCCACTGCATCTGGCTGTAAATTTTGTAGAAAAGTTTTTTTCTATATCAAGAATGATTGGAGAGATTTTACAAAATTTGTTAATGCAGTGAATTATGCTGATTTATTTTTGAATGTTAAATTAGCTTTGAATTCCCTGGATAAACCCCACTGGGCCAATGTATGTTATTTTCTGTATTTGTTGTTGAATACACAGCTGTGTTTGTATGTTAATGAAGGATATTCAGCTGTGCTTTTGTTATAATGCCTTATGTGTTTTGGGATAAAAATAATATTGGCCTTATTGAGTGAGTGGAATGCATTCACTCTTGTTGAATTATCTGAAAAAATTTATGTAGAATGTTACTATTCTATTATTCTTCCTTAAATGTTAGAATTCAATAGCAATCTGTTGTATTTTATTTTAATTTACAAACTCACTTTGTTAATAATGTAAGTTTATACAAATTCAGTTTCTTTTAACCAAATATAACTTACACTGAAATTGCAAATTTAATTTCTTTATAGACGCATATTGTTATTTTTTGTCCAGGTTGCCTATATTTTCTTAAGTTGTAGTAGTGCATGCTTTGTCCATTTCACTGAAGTTATCAATTTTATTGGTATAAAATTGTTTGTAATACCCCTTATAATGATTATAATAATTGTCTTATAATTATTATTAATAATTGATACACTATAATTAATACATTACCATATTATATAATTACAATATAATATAAATTAATATTATATAATATTAATATATTATAATTATTATTAATAATTAATAACGATTATTAATATAATAATAATTGTAAAAGCTTCAATGATGCTACTTCTATCCTTCCTTCCTTCCCTTGGGAAGTTTAAAAATTTTTATTTATTTTTTTTATATTACATGACAGTAGAGCAAACTCACACTGCATGATATAGAGTGTGCCTAAGTGACCAGGAGAAAATTAAATGTGAATAGAGGTCTACACAGGAGACAAGAGGTCACAGAAATGCATCCAGTATTCCCCTCTCCCCTCCAATCCAGCTGCTTTCAGAACTAGCTGGTAGAGATGCACAAGGCCTGGAATTTGAAAGCACAGGGGTAGAAATTTCATTCTTCTTTAAGGCTGAGTAATATTCCATTGTGTATATGTACCACGTTTTCTTTTTCCATTCATCTGTTGAAGGACATCTAGATTGGTTCCATAGCTTAGCTATTGTGAATTGAGCTGATATAAATATTGATGTGGCTGTGTCACTGTAGTATGCTGATTTTAAGTTCTTTCAGTATGTATGGAGGAGTGGTATAACCAGGTCAAATGGTGGTTTCATTCCTAGTTTATTAAGAAATCTCCATACTGCTTTCCAAAGAGGTTACACAAATCTGCAGTCCCACCAGCAATGTATGGGGTACCCTTTTCCCCACATCCTCACCAACACTTATTGTTGTTTATATTCTGGATAATTGTCATTCTGACTGGAGTGAGATGAAATATTAGAGTAGTTTTGACTTGAATTTCTCTAATTGCTAGAGATGATGAACATTTTGTTTTCATGTTTGTTGATTGATTGTATTTCTTCTTCTCGGAAGTGTCTGTTTTGGTCCTTGGCTCATTTATTGATTGGGTTATTATTATAATTTTTTTGGTGTTAAGTTTTTTGAGTTCTTTATATATTCTGGATATTAGTGCTCTATCTGAGGTACATGTGGTAAAGATTTTTTTCCCACTCTGTAGGCTCTCTCATCATGTTGTTGATTGTTTCCTTTGCTGAGAAGAAGCTTTTTAGTTTGAATCCAGCCATTTATTGATTCTTGATTTTACTTCTTGTGCTTTAGGGCTCTTGTTAAGGAAGTCAGATCATAGGCCAACATGGTGAAGATTTGGGCCTGCTTTTTCTTCTATTAGGTACAGAGTCTCTGTTTTAGTGCCTATGTTTTTGAACCACTTTGAGTTGATTTTTATTTTAGGTGAGAGAGTTTTTAATTTCATTTTTCTATGAATGGATTTTCAGTTTTGCCAGCACTATTTGTTGAAAAGGCTACCTTTTCTCCAATGTATGGTTTTGGCACCTTTGTCTATTTTGAGATAATCATATTTATGTGGGTTTTTTGTGTGTCTTCTATTTTGTATCATTGGTCTACTTGTCTATTTTGGTACCAATACCATGCCATTTTTGTTACTGTTGCTCTGTAGTATAGTTTAAGTTCTGGTATTGTTATGCCTCCTGCTTTACTCTTCTTGCTGAGAATTGCTTTGGCTATTCTGGGTCTCTTATCTTTCCAAATGAATTTCATGATTGCTTTTTCTAGTTCTAAGAAAAATGTTATTGGGTTTTAATAGGAATTGCATAACATTGTATAACAGTTTTGGTAGTATGACCATTTTGACCATATTAATTCTGCCTATCCAAGAACATGGTAAATCTTTCTATCTTCTAATATCTTTTTCAATTTCTTTCCTTAGTATTCTGTAGTCTTTATTGTAGATGTCTATCACCTCTCTTCTTATACTGATTCCAAAGTATTTTATTTTTTTTTGAGACTACTGTGAATGAGGTGGTTTTCCTAATTTCTCTTGCAGTAGATTTATCACTTATATATAGAAATGCATTTGATTTATGGGTATTGATTTTATATTCTGCTACTTTGCTGAATTCATTTATTAGTTCTAGAAGTTTCGTGGTGAAATTTTTTTTAGTTGGACACAAAACCTTTATTTTATTTATTTATCTCTGTGTGGTGCTGAGGATCGAACCTACTGCCTCGCACTTGCTAGGTGAGTACTCTACCATTAAGCCAAACCCCAGCCCCTATGGTGTAATTTTTTTGATATTCTAAATATAGAATCATGTCATTGGCAAATAGTGTATCCCTTTAATTTCTTTCATTTGATTTCTCTAGCTAGAGTTTCAAGGACTTTGTGGAATAGAAGTGGTGAAAAAGGGCATCCTTGTATTTTTTTTTCAGTTTTTTGAGGGAATGCTTTCAATTTTTCTCTATTTCAAATGAAATTGGCCTTGGTCTTAGTGTAGATAGCTTTTACAATGTTGAGGTATGTTCCTGATACCCCTAGTTTTCCTAGTGCTTTGAACATGAAGAGGTGCTGTATTTTGTCAAATGCTTTTTCTGCATCTATTGAGATGATCATATGATTATTGTATTTAAATCTATTGATGTGTGATGCATTATGTTTTTTGATTTCTCTATGTTGAACCAACCTTACATCCCTGAGATGAACCACACTTGATCATGTTGCACTAATTTTTTTATGACAGTAAAGCTTTATTTTTTAATTTTTATTCATATATTACAGCAGAATGCACTACAATTCTTTATACACATATACAGAACATTGTTTTTATATCTCTGGTTGTATATAAAGTATATTCACACCAATTCATGTCTTCATAAATGTACTTTGGATAATAATGACCATCACATTCCACCATCATTTATAACTCCATGCCCCACCCCTTCCCCTCCAACCCCTCTGCCTTATCTAGAGTTTGTCTATTCCTCCCAATGCTCCGTCTCCCTATCCCACTATAAATCAGCCTCTTTATATCAAAGAAAACTTTTGGCATTTGTTTTTTTTTGGGGGGATTGGCTAACTTCACTTAGCATTATCTTCTCTAACTCCATTAATTTACCTGCAAATGCCATGATTTTATTCTCTTTTATTGCTGAATAATATTCCATTGTGTATATATGCAAGATTTTTTAATCCATTCATCTATTGAAGGGCATCTTCAACAGCTCAGCTATTGTGAATTGTGCTGCTATAAACATTGGTGTGGCTGTGTCCCTGTAGTATGCTGTTTTTAAGTCCTTTGGGTATAGACCAAGGAGAGGGATAGCTGAGTGAAATGGTGGTTCCATTCCCAATTTTCTAAGAAATCTCCACACTGCTTTCCATATTGGCTGCACCAATTTGCAGTCCCACCAGCAATGTATGAGTGTACCTTTTCCCCCACATCCTCACCAACACTTATTTTGTTTGTCTTCATAATAAGCTGCCATTCTGACTAGAGTGAGATGAAATCTTAGAGTGGTTTTGATTTGCATATCTCAAATTGCTAGTAATAATAAACATTTTTTTCATATATTTGTTGATTGATTGTATATCCTCTTCTGAAAAGTGTCTGTTCAGGTCCTTAGTCCATTTATTGATTGGGTTATTTGGTTTTTTTTTGGTGCTTATCTTTTTGAGTTCTTTATATACCCTAGATTAGTGCTCTATCTGATGTGTGAAGGGTAAAGATATGCTTCCAAGATGTAGGCTCTCTATTCACTTCACAGATTGTTTCTTTTGCTGAGAAGAAACTTTTTAATCTGAGTCCATCCCATTTATTGATTCTCAATTTTAATTTTTGTGCCACAGGAGCCTTATTAAGAAAGTTGGGGCCTAATCCCACATCATAGAGATTAGGGCCTACTTTTTCTTCTGTTAGACACAGGGACTCTGGTTTTATTCCTAAGCCCTTGTTCCATTTTGAGTTGAGTTTTGTGCATGGTGAGAGATAGGAGTTTAATTTCATTTTGTTGCATATGGATTTCCGGTTTTCCCAGCACTGTTTGTTGAAGAGGCTATCTTTTCTCCAGTGCATGTTTTTGGCATCTTCATCTAATATAAGATAATTGTAATTTTTTGGGTTAGTCTCTGTGTCCTGTATTCTGTACCATTGGTCTACCAGTCCATTTTGGTTCCAATACCATGCTGTTTTTGTTACTATTGCTCTGTAGTATAGTTTAAATTCTGGTATTGTGATGCCATCTGCTTCACTCTAACTGCTAAGGATTGCTCTAACTATTCTGGGTCTCTTATTTTTTCAGATGAATTTCATAATTGCCTTTTATATTTCTATGAGGAATGTCATTGGGATTTTTATCAAAATTACATTAAATCTGTATAGTGCTTTTGGTAGTATGGTCATTTTGATAATATTAATTCTGTCTATCCAAAAGCAAGTAGATATTTCCATCTTCTAAGGTCTTCTTTGACTTCTTTCTTTAGGGTTCTGTAATTTTCATTATATAGATCTTTCACCTCTTTCATTAAGTTGACTCCCTAGTATTTTATTTTTTTTTTTGAGACTATTATAAATGGGGTAGTTTTCCTTGTTTCCCTTTCTGAGGATTTGTCACTGATATACAGAAATGCCTTTGATTTGTGTGTGTTGATTTTATATCCTGCTACTTTGCTGAATTCATTTACTAGTTCTAGAAGTTTTCTGGTGAATTTTTTTAGGGTCTTCTAGGTATAGAAGCAAATAGGGCCAATTTGAGTTCTTCTTTTCCTATGTGTATCCCTTTAATTTCTTTCATCTGTCCAATTGCTCTGGCCAGTGTTTCAAGAACTATGTTGAATAGAAGTGGTGAATGAGGGCATCCCTGTCTTGTTCCAGTTTTTAGAGGGAATGCCTTTAATTTTTATCCATTTAGAATGATGTTGGCCTGGGGCTTAGTATAGATAGCCTTTATGATATTGAGATATGTTCCTGTTATCCCTTGTTTTCTAGTGTTTTGAACATAAAGGGGTGCTGTATTTTGTCAAATGCTTTTTTTTTGCATCTATTGAGATGATCATATGATTCTTATATTTGAGTCTATTGATGTGATTAATTACATTGATTAATTTCCATGTGTTGAACCAACCTTGCATCACTGGGCCTGGGATGAATCCCACTTAATCATGGTGTACAATCTTTTTGATATGTTTTTGTTTTCAATTTGCCAGAATTTTATAGAGAATTTTTGCATCTATGTTCATTAGAGATACTGGTCTGCAGTTTTCTTTCTTTGATATGTCTTTGCCTGGTTTTGGATTCAGTAATATTGGCCTCATAGAATGAGTTTGGAAGTGCTGCCTCTTTTTATAGTTCCTAAAATAAATTGGAGAGTATTGGTATTAGTTCTTCTTTAAAGGTCCTGTAGAACTTGGCTGTGTATCCATCGGGTCCTGGGCTTTTCTTGGTTGGTAGACTTTTGATGGTGTCTGCTATTTCATCACTTGAAGTTGATCTGTTTAAATTGTGTATATTATCCTGATTCAATTTGGGCAAATTATATGACTCTAGAAATTTGTTGATGCCTTCGATATTTTCTATTTTATTGGAGTACAAGTTTTCAAAATAATTTATAATTATCTTCTGTATTTCTTAGTGTCTGTTGTGATATTTCCTTTTTCATCATGTATGTTAGTCATTTAAGTTTTCTCTCTCCTTCTTTTCATTAGAATGGTAAGGGTCTGTCAATTTTATTTATTTTTTCAAAGAACCAATTTTTTGTTCTGTCAATTTTTTCAATTGTTTCTCGTTTTAATTATTTCCTATCTTCTGCTGCTTTTGGCATTGATTTGTTTTTCATTTTATAGGACTTTGAGATGTCATGTTAAGTCATTTATTTGTTGACTTTTTCTTGTTTTAAAGAATGAACTCCATGCAATGAACTTTCCTTTTAGAACTGCTTTCATAGTGTCCTAGAGATTTTGATATGTTGTATCTGTGTTTTCATTCATGTCTAAAATTTTTTAAATCTCCTCCATGATGTCTTCTGTAACACATTGTTCGTTCAATAGCATATTATTTAGACTCCAAGTGTTGAAGTGGATTTTATTTCTTATTTTATCATTGATTTCTAATTTCATTCCATTATGGATCTGATAGAATGTAGGGTAGTATCTATACTTTTTTTTATTTGTTAAGAGTTGCTTTGTGGCATAGTATATGGTCTGTTTTAGAGAAGGATCCATGTGCTGGTGAGAAGAAACTGTATTCTCTCGTTGAGTCTGTTATTGATTGTATTATTGAGTTCTATAGTTTCTTTATTCAGCTTTTGTTTGGAGGATCTATATAGTGATGAAAGAGGTGTGTTAAAGTCACTCAGAATTGTTGTGTTGTGGTCAATTTAACTCTTGAACTTGAGAAGAGTTTGATGAACATAGATGCTCCATTATTTGAGGCATACATATTTATAATTTTTAAGTCTTAGGGGTATATGATTCCCTTAAGCAGTATGTAGTGTCTTCTTTATCCTTTTTGATTGACTTTAGTTTGAAGTTCTACTTTATTTGATATGAGGATGGAATCCCCTGCTTGCTTCTGTAGTTCATGTGAGTGGTATGATTTTTCCTAACCCTTCACCTTCAGTCTGTGGATGTCTTTTGCTATGAGATTAATCTCTTGGAGGCAGCATATTGTTGGATCTTTTTCTCAATCTGCTAGTCTATGTCTTTTGATTTGTGCATTTAGGCCATTAACATTCAGGGTTATTTTTGAGAAATGATTTATATTCCCAGCCATTTTTTTTTATTTTTAGTATTTAATGTGACTTGGTTTCTCCTTTGATTAGATGTTCCTTTAGTGTAATCCCTCCCTCTGCTGATTTTCATCATTGTTTTTCATTTCCTCTTCATGAAATATTTTGCTGAGGATGTTCTTTAGTGCAAGCTTTCTCGTTGTAAATTCTTTTAACTTTTGCTTATCATGGAAGGCTTTTATCATCATCAAATTTAAAGCTTAGTTTTGCTGGATATAAGATTCTTGGTTGGCTTCCATTTTCTTTCAGAGCTTGGTATATGTTGTTCCATGATCCCCTGCCTTTGAGGGTCTGGGTTGAAAAGTTTGCTGAGATACAAATTGGTCTCCTCCTATATATTATCTGATTTCTCTCTCTCTCTCACAGGCTTTTAAGATTCTATCATTATTCTGTATGCTTGGCATTTTTATTATAGTGTGCCTTGGTGTAGATTTATTGTAATTTTGTACATTTGGTGTCCTGTAAGCCTCTTGTATTTGGTTTTCCAATTTGTTCTTCATGCTTGGGAAATTTTCTGATATTATATCATTGATGAGATTGTGCATTCGTTTAGTTTTGAAACTCTGTGCCTTCGTCTATCCCAATAACTCTTATATTTGGTCTTTTGATGCTGTCCCATAATTCTTGGATGTTCTCTTCATGGTTCGTAACTTTCTTCACTGTGTAATCAACTTTATTTTCCAGATTACATACTTTGTCTTTATTATTTGATGTTCTTTCTTCCAAGTGTTCTAGTCTGTTGGTTATGCTTTCTATTGAGTATTTTATTTGATTTATTGTATCCTTCATTTCAAGGATTTCTGACTTTTTTTTTCAGAGTCTCTATCTCTCTCTTGAAATAATCTTTTGCTACCTATATTTGCTCCTTATCTCATTGTTGGAGTGATCAATTTTTGCTTGTATTTGCTCATTTAGGTCATTATTTAATCCACAGATCATTTTAATTATGAACCTTTTGAACTCCTTCTCTGACATTTCATCAACTTTGCTGTCCGTGGGTTCTGTTATTATAATGTCCTGGTTTGTTTGGGGCACTTTCCTCCCTTGTTTTTTCATGTTGTCTATGTATCTTTCTTTCTTGCAGTGTAGATCTGAGATATTACAGTTTCTTTCCTATATTCTTGTAGTACCTGTGCAGATTGTCTGTACCTCACCTTGATGTTGGGCTTCCAGACCCTTCTGGTGTCCCCCAATGAACACTACTGTATCCTGGATCTGAGTCCTGCACAAGTTGGAGTGGGTGGATCTGAGCTGCCAGGCTTGACCCCCCCACCATGGTAGTCTGCTGATTTGAAGGGGAGGTCCTGCACCAGAGGCTAGGCTCTGGTGGGTGTATGCCTCGCTGGGGGAGGGTGAACTGGGCCTACTGAGAGCCTGGATCCTGTGGGCTGATGTGGGTGGTCTGGACTGAATCTTTGCTTCAGTTGGCAGTAGGCCACTGGTCAGGAGCGGCAGTCCTGCACCAGAGGCTAGGCTCTGGTGGGTGTCTGCCCTGCTAGGGGATGTACTGGGCCTGCTATGACCTGGGACCTGCACAGGTTGGTGTGGGTGAATCTGGGCCATGCCCTTGACCTCCCACAGTAGTCTGCTGGTGGGAAGGGGCCATCCTTCACCAGAGGCTAGGCTCTGGTGAGTGTCTGTCCCACCAGGGGAGGGGCATACTGGGCCTGCTGTGCACCTGGGACCAGCATAGGACGGTGTGGATGGATCTGGCTTGACCTCCTACCTGCACTATCTTTTTTAAAAAATATTTTTATTGGTTATTGATGGACCTTTATTTATTTATTTGTTTTATATGTGATGCTGATAATCAAATATAGTGCCTCACATATGCTAGGCAAGTGCTCTACCACCAAGCCACAACCCCAGCCCCACACTATCTTTTAAATATGTTTTTGTATGTGATTTGACAGGATTTTATTGAGAATTTTTGCATCCATATTCTTCAGGGCTATTGGTCTGAAGTTTTCTTTCCCTGATGTCTTTGTCTGATTTTGGTATTAAGTTGATACTAGCTTCATAGAATGAGTTTGGAAGGATTTCTTCCTTTTCTGTTTCATAAAATAATTTGAGGAAGATTGGTATTAATTCTTCTCTGAAGGTCTTGTAGAACTCAGCTGAGAATCTATCTGTTCCTGGGCTTTTCTTGGTTGGTAGGATTTTGAACTTTTCATCTCTTTTCTTCTTGGAGTTTTTCAGTTTCAGATCTTGCATTTATGCATATAATCTATTTTTAAATTTATTTTTGGATATGATGTAAGCTGGGAGTACAATTTTATTTGTTTTTGCATGTGGTTTTTCAATTTCCCCAACCCTATTATAAAAGAGATGGTCCTTTCCTCATTGCCAAAACTTAACTGTCCTTATATTCTTGGTTTATTTCTGAGCACTTATTCTGTTTCATCTGTCACATATCTGTTTTTTAAAAAAATATATTCTGGCCTTACTATGTGTCAAATATTTTTTTTTAGTTCAATGGACCTTTATTTTATTTACTTATTTGCGGTGCTGAGAATTGAACCCAGTGCCTCACACATGCTAGGCAAGCACTCTGCCTCTGAGCCACAACCCCAGCCCCAACACATATCTGTTTTTAATGCCAGTACTATAGTGCTTTGAGTATTATAGCTTTGTAATATGATTTGAAATTAGGAAGTGTGATGTCTTCTACTTCGTTTTTCTTTCTCAATATTGTTTTGGCTGTTTAATTTAATATCTTCTGTGGCTCTATATCCATTTGAGAATTCTTCTTTCTATATGAAAAATTCTTTTGTGGTTCCGTATAGATTTGATAATTTTGTTTCTATGTAAAAATGTCTCTGAAATTTTGATAAAGATTGTGTCAGATCTGTATATTGCTTTGGGTAGTATGGACATTTTAACAGAATTAATTTTTCCAATACACAAACGTGGAATATCTTTCTATATTTGTAGCATTCTTAACTTTTTAAAATCAATGTTTTATATAAATAGTTTGTTTATTTTATATAAATAAAGTATATAAATTGTTTAATAACTTGATGAAATTTATCCTAAGCTTTTTATTATTTTTGTTGTTGTGGTACTGTTTTTTTTTCTTGGATAGATGGTTAATGGCCTAAAAATACACTATAGATTTTTAATGTTTATTTTTGCATTCTTCAATGTTATTAAGCACATTTTTTTGAGAATGGCATATAGTTGAGTCTTACTTTGTAAATTTGAATTAATAACTTGTCTTCTAATTGGGGTATTTAGACCATTTATATTTAATGCTACTATTGATATTGTTACTTTTAAATCTACTGTTCTATTTGTCTTTTAGTTTTCTCTTCTACTGTTTGTTTACTCTTGTTTTTCTGTCTTGTCTGGATTTGGTGGTTATTTTAGATGACTCTTTGTTTGCTTACTATTGATTATGATTTATGATTGCTATAATTTGCTTTGTTTGTTTAATAGTTACTTTAGAGAAACTATTACTCTAATGTACTTATTCTATAATATAATATTACTTGGAGGTAGACTTAACAAAGACTTAACAAAGATTACATCCAAATAATATTATAACACTTTATAAATATAGTCATCCTTCAGTATTTGAAATTCATGGATTCAGCTGTTTGGAAAAATTATTTGGAAACTATTTTTCTTGTCATTATTCCCTAAACAATATAGTTTAACAACTATGTACAAAGCATTTACATTGTATTATGTATTATAAGTAATATAAAGATAATTTAAAGTATATGTTAAGATTGCATATGTTATATGCAATTAATGGTACGTTAATTGTACATTAATTAATGGTTAATGGTACATTAATTGCAATTAATTTATATAAGAGACTTGAGCATCTGTGGATTCTGAAATCCTGGAACTAATCCCTGAGTATATTGAGAAACAGCCATATTATAAAACCTTACAGTAATGTACTTCCATTTTTGACCTCCTGTAGTTGTGTATCATCATACACTTATATATGTTGCATAAACCCCACAGTACATTTTGTTATTTTTGTTTAAAAAGGTAATGTTAGTGCTACTTATTTTTATTGGTGCATCTCAATTATTACAGAATGGTGGGTTTCATTGTGGCCTATTTGCACATACAGAAAACACAATTTGAACAATTTTATTCCCCAAATTTCTTACCAAATATCTCTCTCTTCACATTCCCTTCTTTGTACTTAATGACCACCCTTCTATTTTCATGGCATTTATTCCCCCCCCCCCGTTTTTTTTCTTCACCTGTAGCTTACAAATATGAGAGAAATCATATGACACTTTTCTTTCGCAGTCTGGCTTATTCACTCAAAATTATGGTCTCCAGTTCCACCCATTTTTCTGCAAATGTCATAAATTCATTCATTGTAATTGAATAAAACTTCATTGTGTATATATATCACAATTTCTTTATCAATTCATCTGTTGACATATGGGTATGCATGTATCTCTAAAGTATGCTAACTTTAATTCTTTTGAATATATATCATTAGGTGATATTGCTGGATCACATGGTATTTCTATTCTTAGTTTAAAAAATTTGTTCTAATTAGTTATACCTGACAGTCGAATGCATTTTGACATATCATACATAAATGGAGTATAACTTTTTATTCTTCTGGTTATACATGGTGTAGAATCACACTGGTTGTGTAATCATAATTGCACATAGGGTAATAGTGTCTGATTAATTCTACCATCTTTCCTCACCTATAACCCCTTTCCTCCTTCACTCCCCTTTGTCTAATTCAAAGTCCCTCTATTCTTCCCTAGCCACCCCCTAATTGTGAATAAGCATCCATATATCAGAGAGACCATTCAGCCTTTGGTTCTTTGAGATTGGTTTATTTCACTTAGTACAATATTCTCCAGTTCCATCCATTTACTGGCAAATGCCATAATTGCATTTTTCTTTATGGCTGAGTAATATTCCATTGTGTATGTATACCACATTTTCTTTATCCATCATTTGTTGAAAGGCACCTAGGTTGGTTCCATAGCTTACCTATTGCAAATTGAGCTGCTATAAACATTGATGTGGCTGTGTCACTATAGTATGCTGATATCAAGTCCTTTGGATATAAACCTAGGAGTGGGATAACTGGGTCCAATGGTAGTTCCATTCCAAGTTTTCTGAGGAATCTCCATACTGCTTTCCAGAGTGGTTGCACCAATTTTTCAGTCCCACCAACAATGTATGTGTGTACCTTTTCCTCCACATTTTCACCCACATATATTGTTGCTTGTATTCTTGATAATTGCCACTCTGACTGGAGTAAGATGGAATCTCAGTGTAGTTTTGATTTGCATTTCTGTAATTGCTAGAGATGTTGAACTTTTAAAAATATATTTGTTGATTGATTGTATTTCTTCAGTGAAGTATATTCTTAGTTTTTTGAGAATTCACTATACAGATTTCCATAGTGGCTGTAGTAATTTACATTCCCATCAGCGGTGTATGAGAGTTCCTTTTCCCTGCATCCTTGCCAGCATCTATTGTTATTTGTATTCTTGATGATTGCCACTCTAGCTGGAAGAAGAGAAAATCTTAGTATTGTTTTCCAAGATTTTTAAGTATGTTGAGCAACTTTTTCATATAGTTGTTGGACATTTGTACTTCTTCTTTTGAGAAGTGTCTGTCTAGTTCATTTGCCCATTTATTTATTGGGTTATTTGCTTTTTTAAGGTTAAGTACCTTTTATAGTTCTTTGTATATTCTGGATAATCCTCTGTCAGAAGAGCAGCTGTATAAGGCTTTCTCTCATCCTGTTGAAACTTCATTTCATTAATTGTTTCATTTGTTGTGCAGAAACTTTTTAATTTGATTCCATATCATTTATTGATTCTTTATTTTATGAGCTATAGGGGTCCTGATCAGGAAGTCTTTGCCTGTGCCTATATGTTGTGTTTTTTACCCCTATATTTTCTTCTAATAGTTGTAAAATTCTTGGTCTTGTACTTAGAACTTTGATCCATTTGTGTTGTATTTTGTATAGGATGAGAGATAAGGATCTGGCTTCATTCCTATACATATGAATAACCAGTTTTCCCAGCATCACTTGTTAAAGAGCTATTTTTTCTCCAATGTATATATTTGAACCTTTGTCAGGTATCAGATGATTGTAGGTGTATGAGTTCATTTCTGTGTATTCTGTTTTATTTCATTTGTCTATATGCCTTTTTAAATGCCAGCACATGCTGTTCTAGTTACTATGGCTCTGTAATATACTTCAAAATCAGGTATTGTGATGCCTTTAGCATTGCTCTTTTTGCTCAGAATTGCTTCAGTTATTCTGGGTCTTGTGTTCTTCCACATGAATTTTAGGATTTTTTTTTCTAGTTCTGTAAAGAATACTCAGTATTCTGATGGGAATTGCATTGAATCTGTAGATCACTTTTGGTAATATGGCCATTTTATCTATTAATTCTGCCTATTCATGAACATGGGAGATCTTTCCATCTTCTAGTGTCTTTTTTAGTTTCTTTCTTCAGCATTCTAAAATTTTCACTGTAAAAGTCTTGGTTAGATTCATTCTTAGGTATTTTATCTTTTTGTAGCTATTATGAACCGGGTTGTTTTCCTAAAAATTTTCTCAGCCAATATTTTATTCTGTATAGAAAAACTATTGATTTTTGTATGTTGATTTTGTATCTTGCTACTTTGCTATTTTTTTTTTTTGTTGGTTTTAGAACCTTCTGGTGGGACCTTTAGGATCTTCTAAGTATAGAATCATATAATCTGAAATAGAAATAATTTGACTTCTTCCTTTCCTATTTGTATCCCTTTTATTTTTCTCTTGCCTGATGACTCTGGCTAAGATTTTAAGACCCTTATTGAATAGGAATGGTGCAACTGGATATCCTTGTCGTGTTCCTAATTTTGGAGAAAATGCTTTCAGTTTTTACCCACTCAGTATGATGGTGCTTTGAGTTTGCTACATACAGCTTTTGTATTTAGGTAAGTTCCTTTTATCCTTAGCTTCTTCAGGAGTTGCATCATGAAAGAGTGTTGAATTTTGTCAAAGCCTTTTTCTCATCCATGAGATAATTATGTGATTTTTGTTGTTTGTTCTATTTATGTGGCATATTATATTTATTGATTTGCATATGTTGAACCAGTCATGCATCCCTGGAATAAAGCCAATTTAATCATGGTGTATGGTCTTTCAGATGTGTTGTTGAATTTGATTTGCATCTATGTTTGTCAGTGATATTAGTCTGTAGTTTTCTTGAGGAGTTCTTTCCTGATTTTGGTATCCAAGTGTTACTGTCTTCATAGGATTGAATTTGGAAATGTTTCTTCTTTTTGAATTTCATGAAATATTTTTTTAGGTATATCCTTTGTGTATTTCAGCCATTTTACCTTTAAAACAAATTTTGTAAAATATGTCAATGTATCTCTGAGTAGTTGAACAGTGTTTTTTTAAAAAACAACAATAAAAAAGCTAAGTATATACCTAAGCCGTAAGACTTAGTTTCACGCCATTATCATCTGACTACTGAGGAAAAAAGACCTGAATTACAATAACCCATCTCAGCAAAATTTTCCAATTCAAATCAGAAGGGCTTCAATTTACAAATCTTTTGAAAGGGCAATATTAATGCAATTCACATCGGAACATCTAGTTAATACAATTAACAACAAACCACAATTTTGCTGTATGGTAGAACTTTCTACTGGTCTTTCAAGTCCTTCAGCCTTCTGATTGCAGACTTGACTGTGACGGCAGAAATGGTGTTGTAGGTCCAGGCACCACCAGCCACTGTTTTCATGCAGGAACCACAGTGCCAGTTCCCCATGTTCTTTCTGTGGTTTTGCCACAGAAAGAACATGTATACTTGGAGTGCTGGCTGATTTCAATTTTCTTCACCATTTTCCGGAAGGAGGCACCATAGCAGGTCCCGCGATTCTGACTTTCTTAGTGCGTTTAGCCATGTCCCCGCGACTTAGGCCTGAGACCAAAGAGCTCATGAAATATTTTGAGAAATATTATTATTAGTTTTTCTTTAAAGATCTGGTAAAATTCAGCTGTGAATATGTTTGGTACTAGGCCTTTTTTATTGGGACAATTCTTATCACTGCTTTAATCTCGTGCTTGTTCTTGTTATGTTTAAGTTTTCTATATCTTCTTCAGTTCTGGTAGGTCATTTCATATTATCTAGAGGTTTGTTCATTCCATCTTGATTTTCCAATTTATCAAAATGTAAAATTTCCAAAGAGTCCTTAATAATTCTCGGAATTTCAGTTTTTGCTCTTGTAGTATCTCTTTTTTTTCATCCCAAATTTAAACACATGTGTTTTCTTTCTCTTTCTTTTGGTTACTTTGGATTGGGGTTTATAAATTTTGTTTATCTTTTCAGAAAACCAACTCTGTTTCACTGATTCTTTGTATTGTTCTCTTAATTTCTATTTTAATAATCTCAGCTTTAATATTTATTATTTCTTTCCTTCTATTAGTTTTAGGATTGGTTTGTTCTTGTTTTTCTCAGACTTTGAGATACATGATTAGGCTATTTATTTGCACTCTCTCTTTTCTCAATGTAGGTGCTCATAGCTACAAACTTTCCTCTTAGAACTGCCTTTACTGTATCTAAGAGACTTGGGGCTATGTTTTCATCATTTGATTCTAAGAATTTTTCAATTTCCTTCTTAATTTCTTCAATGATTTACTCATCATTCAAAAAAATATTGTTCAATTACCATGTATTTGTCTATTTTCTGTAGTTTTTCTTGTTCTTGACTTTTTAAAAATTTTTTTTGGTACCAGGGATCGAACCCAGGGGCACTTAATCACTGAGTCACATCCGCAGTCCTTTTTTATATTTTATTTAGAGACAGGGTTTCTCTGAGTTGCTTAGGGCCTTGCTAAATTGCTTTGAACTCACAATCCTCCTGAGCCGCTGGGATTACAGGTATGCACCACTGCGCCCCGCTCTTCTGAGTAATTTTGGCTTGACATCTGCTTCATCTGACATGAAAGTGGCTACTCTTGCTTGGTTTAGATTCTGTTTACTTCGAATACCGTTTCCCTTCCTTTGACTTTTAGTCTGTGAATGTTTTTGCCTGTGAGGTATTTCTTGAAGACAAAAATGCAATTGAGTCTTGTTTTTTAAACTATTTTGCTAGTCTGTATCTTTAATTGGAGAATTAAAATATTTACATTTATGACATTTTACTTCTAGTTTGAGCCATTTCTACTTCTCATTTGCTTATTTATTTTTTAAGGTGATTTATTATTTCCCTGCTCTCTTGGATCTGTTTATTTTTCTCTTTTGTATGGTGATATTTAAATAGTAAGAAAAGGTCTTACATATTTTATCCATGCTTTAATTTATCTCTATATTTCCCATGTAGTTTTACAGTTCTGGTGCCATTTTTATCTCTGATGAAGGATTTCCTTTATCATTTTTCATATTATAAGCCTACTGGTTGGTAAATGACTTCAACTTTTATGTGAAAGAGAAAAATAATTTTGCCTCAGTTTTGAAACATTTATACTGGATATAGAATTCTGGCTTAATAAATGTTCTTTGTGTATTTTAAAGATTTGTTCTACTGCATTCTTGCCTGAATTGTTTTGATAAGAGATATATTGTTTTCTTTATCTTTATCACATTTTTTTTCTTCTGGCTACTTTAAAAATTTACCGTTTACCACTGATTTTGAGCATTTTGTTTATTATGTACCACCACAAGTGTATTTTTCTTCATGTTTCTTGTGATTGAGTTTCATTCAGCTTCTAAGACCTGTAAATTTATAATTTTCTTTAAATTGGAACAATTATAGTCATAATGTTTTCAATTTTTTGTTTTCTCTTTCAGGGACTTGAGTTACAATGCATGATCAATGACTTGAAGCTGTGCCACAGCTTACTCACAATATGTTTATTTCTTTTTTATTTTTTTTAAAGAGAGAGAGAGAATTTTTTAATATTTATTTTTTAGTTTTCGGTGGACACACGTTTATTTTATTTTTATGTGGTGCTGAGGATCAAACCCAGTGCCCTGTGCATGCCAGGTGAGCATGCTACCGCTTGAGCCACATCCCCAGCCCTACAATATGTTTATTTAAAAAAATATCTTTTTAAAAGAATATTTTTCTTTTTAAAATATTATGTTTCATTTTGTATAGTTTCTATTGCTCATTGAATACAGTGGTTTGTTTGGTTATAGAAATTTTTTTCCTGCCTGAATTTACTGATTTTCTCTCCATGTGGTATTAGATATGCCCCTTTGTTTCTTATATTTCATTTAAAATTTATAGTTAGGATGCAGAGGCTTGATTACATTCAGATTGATTTTTTAAAATAAGGATACATTATAGGTAGTGTTATGTACTTCTATTAAAAAAAAGCACATAATATCTGGGCTCTTCTTTGTGATCTCAACAGTTTTTGACAATCATCACTATGAGTTCATACATCAATTTACTTCTGGCAGATTCTTCATGAATGACTCATGGAATATTTCTTGAGTTCTTGTTTTTTTCATAAAATATTGTCTTCAATATTTATATTTAAATATTCATTTTGCTATATATAAAATCTTTGGCTTCATTCCTTTTTTGAACATCTTAAATACACCATTCCATTTTCACTTGGCACAAAATGTTGTTAAAATGTCTCATTTCAATCTGGTATCTTTCCCCTTTTAAATGACTTGATTATTCTTATCTGGGAGTAGAATAATTTTAAAAATTTTATACTCCTTCTCCAGTTTCAACTACTGTTCTCAGATTGGTCTTTATTACTTCATAATTTATATATTTTTAGTATTTTTTGTTCATTGTTTGATGGTGTTGTCAGAATTTTCTTTGTCTCCTGCAGATAATGTAGATATAAGGTAGATAAGTGTTCTGTTCTGTGCAGTTAAAATTTTGGTTCATAAAGATATGTTGTCATTCAATTGTCTGTGGGTTTTTAGTTTTGTTATATACTCTTTATAAGGAGAGGGGACTTTCCAGGAAGATTCACATGTAAGTGTAGGCTATCAGGTGTGTTTCTCCAGAATCCTTCTACTAGGTTTTACAAATCTTATATGTAAGTTTTTGTTGGTCTTTTAAAAAGTTTTTTCTTTTTTTCCCCCCATGACTTGTAGGATACTTTGGCCTGCATTGATGTCCCTTACTTGAGTCACTTCTGTTGGCCAACCACAGTCTGTACCCACCTCCCTCACTCAGGTGTGTGGAGAATCCTCTATTACCCAGTGTGGTTGAAGATGTTATTCATAGGTTCATCTATTCCACTCTCATATTTTCTCTGTTTAGTTTAAGGATTTGGAAATTTAAACTTCACTCTGCTGTTATGATCAGTCATAACATTGAAAGTTCATGGCTTTCAAAAAATTTACAGAAGTGTTATTACTTCATAAATATTACTAAATCATTATGGAACTTGCTTTTCTTAGACTTAGTTTTTAAAATTTATCAATGTTGGCACATATATATTTGTATGAATACATAATTTCTTTTTGATATTTTCCCCTGTATCAATATATCACATTGAATTTACCAATTTACTTGTTCATTTGCATTTTCTCTAGCTCAAATTTTTCACAGTAACAAGATTGCAATAAAAATTCTGATATATTTCTGCTATCATGTGTGAGATTGCTACAGTATTTATTTATAAAAATATATCTTTAATCTTTTAAAGTGTAAATAACATGAAAAGTCTTTGTAAATTAAATATGGTATACAGGTGTTACATGCCTGAATTATCTGAGATTCTGGTCTTTTTGATTTTTACAATAGCTCTCCTACTTTTTGATATCTGCTCTTTTAGATTGTAAAAAATCACAGCTTATCAAATAAACATCCCATTTCCTTTAATAGAGTTCCTGGAAACTTCTACCTTTTCCTTCAAAGGCTCAATAGACACATAAACACATACACAACCTCTGTGTTGGTAGTTTTCTGTTTAGTTTAGTTTGTTCCAAACTAAATAATGTAGAGAAATCAAGGAAGGATACCCTGGTTTCCCTTTCAGGTTTTCTATTCTATGTCCTTGGAGTTTCTGACAGGCTCTCAGAAGTTCCAGCTGGACAGCTTTGCCTGAACTGAAATAAAGTTTTGGTTTGTAAAATATTTATTAACAAATAGTGAGCCTGCCTCTTTGGTATGGAGGCTTATGCTTTCCTTTGGGTAAAGTAATTTAAGAATGCTAAATTCAATTCCTTGAATTTCCTGTGTATTCTGCTGAGGAAGAAGGGATTGTAGTGTTTTTAGAAATGCTCTAGGCAGCTGTGACTGTCCTAAATTAGGCTACATAATGTTTCTATTTTCAACCAATTCAGTGTTTTACTAGTATATTTGTTTGTTCATTCATTTGAAAGACCTTTATATGGAGTGCCTGTTATATGGCAGATATGGGGGGCTAGAGGATAAAGAGGAGGAAAAGGAGGAGGAGGGTGAAAGTAATGATTCTGATCACAATGGTGCTGTGCATAGATTTGTTTCCTTTTTAAAACACTTTTTTTACACATCCACATTTTTATATAACCGATGTGATTCTGCAATCTGTATTTGGGGTAAAAATGGGAGTTCATAACCCACTTGAATCTAATGTATGAAATATGATATGTCAAGAGTTTTTTAATGTTTTGAACAACCAATAAAAAAAAAGATCCAAAAAAACCCCCACATTTTTTTAAATATTCATTTTTTTAGTTGTATTTGGACACAATACCTTTATTTGTTTTTTTATGTGGTGCTGAGCATTGAACCCAGGGCCTCTTGCTTGCTAGGTGAGCGCACTACCACTGAGCCACAATGTCAGCCCCTGGAGGGTGTTTTTAAATTGTATGATGACTATATTACATTCAAATCATCAATTTCACTGTTCATTCATATTTAAGTTGTTTCACAGGTTTCTTTATTTTTCTAGATATTTATATATATTAACTACTTTTATCCTTTGATAGCCCTGTTTGGTTGGCAATATTGTTCTTTCCTCCATTTTACAGATGGTAAAGGCACAGAGAATTAAGTGGTTTTCTCATAAGTACGAATAGATGGTGAACCTTGGGTTTCATCCTAGGCAAACTGGCTCCAAAGACCACATGCTCAAGACTTCTTCTTTCTCTACCTGTCTCAGAAGTAATCCTAAGGAGTTTACAATAGAGGGGCCCTTAATCATAGATATGCCAGACAGAAGAAGGGCTAGCTCACCTCTGCAAGGTAGGAGAAAGTCTGCCAGGGAAGATTTCTTGTTTTGAAGGATACGTAGGTATCAGTTGAGATCCTTTGAAAGGGATATTTGCAAATACCTGCACTGGCGGGTCATGCTGGCCACGTGAACTCACATTCGGCAGGGTGGTCCACTGGAAAGGACTACTCCCCAGGGTGAGTTCATTTGGGGTCATAAGTTCAGGTTCTGCCACTTCTGAGTCTCATGGTCTTTGACCAGTCACTTAGCTCTCCTGATGTGGTCCTTGCTTAACAACCTCACACATTGATCTCAGTCTCAAAGGGAATAATTAATGTAGAAATTTCTTGTAAATTGTAAAGTGCTAGGAAACTATAAAAGACTGTTACCATTCCTAGGAAAGGAAAAATAAGGCCCATTGTGTCTTGTGTTTTGGGGAAACATGAATTATGACTCTATGCTTTGCTATAGTGATTGCCTAATAAAACTGGATTTAATTTTTTAAGTTCCAACCTTGAGTGTGTCAAGTTACCATGTTTCACTGTGAATTCTGAGCTATATAGTGTTGACTGATGGGCCAGAGATTTTCCAGTGGACTGAGGATATGCTTCTCCATGCCATCTAGTATTGATGTACTTTCTTCTTCCCAAGGGAGAAAGGGTCTGTCGTATCCAATGGATAGAGTTGGTTCACTAAAACAGTCACCAGAATGGCCCTATCCACCACAATGGTTGTGGTTGTGTTCATTAACTCCACAAATTGAAGCAGGGATTTCCCCTAAAATAATTCTCGGAAACTAGGGACAATAAAATTGAGCTGAGGGTTTACCCTGAGAGGATTTAGTAGAATAGCTCTCTTGTTCCAAGGTTTCATGAACAAAATTCCGACTCTCATTTCTTAAATCTAACAAATTCTCCACCAATAATGATTTGAGAAAGACTCAAGAGCTCCAATCTCTTGATAATGAAGAGCAAAAATTAAAATAATTACACAGATTTCTCCAAGTCCTGGGTACCTTCAATTTTCCAAGATCTCTCTTGAAATGGCTATGTGCCATTCATATCATGGAAAATTTAGCGGGGGGCACGGGGGGTGGGATCTATGTGGTTTTAGTTTGCTGAATCCAGAGGAATCCAGTCCTTGAGTGACAGGTGATTTTGACAGGAAGGTGTCCTTCTATCCAGCTCTTGGTATGAGACTTGACCCCCGTGTCCTACAGGAGTCAGAGATTGTTTCCTTCTGTGGAGTTCATCCCTAGGTGAGATCACAATGAGGAAGACCCCAGACCTGAAGGTTTAGAGCTCAGTGTGTCCTTGTGCTTATTGGGGAGCTCTTTCATTCTAGGTCTAGTGACCGCCTTGTGTACCAGAGAAGAGAAGCAATGACATGTCTTTGGTGCTCCATCAAATTAATTACCTAATTTCACAACCCCTGTGACTTCTAAGCTTAGCAGGTCACTGCTGTCCTGACCTTCACCACCTGGTCACACCCCTTACTTCCCTTAATCTTGGGGGAAACTCAGTCTACTTCTTTCAGATGTTTCTAGTCAAAGAGTGGCTCCAGCGTGTCATTTGTTTCTGTCTTGCCCTGGCTGCTTATAAGGCTGCCTAGATTGCATAATCCATTTTGAGAAGCTTCCACACTGTTGACTAGTTTGGAAGACTGCTTTCCTTTTTTTATTTTTTTGTGTATCAGGGATTGAAACCAATGGCACTTAACCACTGAGCCGTATCTCCAGCCCTTTAATTTTTTTTTTTTTTTTGTGGTGCTGGGGATTGAGTCCAGGGCCTTGTGCATGTGAGACAAGCACTCTACCAACTGAGCTATATCCCTAGCACTTCGTTTTTAAAGTTTGAAACAGAGTCTTGCCAAATTATTTAGGGTCTTGCTGAGTTGCTGAGGCTGGCTTTGAACTTGTGATCCCTCTGCCTCAGCCTTCCAAGCCTCTGGGGTTATAGGTGTACACTACCATGTCTGGTAGACTGCTGCCTTTAACTAAGCATGTCCTAGATTTTACCTGACAAAGCATCAGACTTACAACATCCCAGACTCTGAAGTTCAGAGGAGCTCACCTGCTTTGTAGTAATTTGTGCTTAATTGACCTCATGGCTGCTATAAATTATCCACTTAAAATTTCTCTGTCTTTGCTCAAGTTCTTGTGGTAGATTTTGTGGCTTCAAGTTATGTGGTTTGAAATTCATTTTACTTTGAATGTCTAATTTTTTGCATGGGAATAAATGATATATAACCTTGATTATTTGGATTCATCTTAGCTCACATCTTAGTTGAAGCCTTGACCTGCTCATTTCCGTAGTTCTTAGGAGCCTTGAAAGGCAAGTAGTTATTGACACAAGTGCATTTGAGAGTACACCCACCCTGAGCCAGTGTTACCTTCTGTTTACCTTCTGTTCTCAGATTATGGCTCTTGGTGACCTC
The DNA here is from genome assembly GCF_001458135.2 of Marmota marmota marmota. NCBI lineage: Eukaryota > Metazoa > Chordata > Mammalia > Rodentia > Sciuridae > Marmota > Marmota marmota. The sequence goes on along the minus strand of NW_026000000.1, from coordinate 11,147,864 downwards.
CCTGGTTGCTCATAGTCAGAGCCTACGTTGCCCTTCATATTTATCTCCTATGCTCCTCTTTCTTATTCCATCCTTCTCCCAGCACACCAGCCTTCTTGTGGTTGCCCAACCAACTAGGAATTCACCACCCGAACACCTTCACACTCCCTTCCCAGGCCTGCATGCTTTCCTTTGGGTGTCCACAGGATGATGCTGTCATCTCCTCAAGTCTTTGCCTAAAGTCACCTTCTCAGGGCTTTGTCCTGTTACCATTTATTAATCTAAAATTGCAACAGCTTCCCCAGAACCAACCATTCCTTCTTCTGCTCTATTTTACCCTACATCCCTTATCACCATTGGATTACCCTCTATTTTGTTTATTTTATTTATTTATTTATTTGTTTATTTTATTCCTCCCAACTAGAATGTAACTCTTAATAGGGAAAAAATGATCTGGTTTGTTATATCCCCTGTACCTGAGCAAGAGCTTGGCATGAGCTAAGGCAGAGTAAATATCTTTTAGTAAATGAATGAATAGGCTTTAGATCTTCTAATTATATAATGAATATCAGTTGAAGGTATTCCCTTCTTTTGTAACATTGCATAGAGTAAAAATTAAATGTCTTTAACTTAACATGGAAACAACATAAAATCTCATTTTCCCATAGATATATTTTCAAGTATTCTTTATTTTTTTATAAAACATTTTTTTCCTGGCAATTAAAGTAATACTGAATCATTGTAGGGGGTTCAAAAAAGAATGACCCTTTAAAATTACTAATAATCCCATAGAGTTAACCTCTGCTAGCATTTTGATGTAATAATTCCTTCCAGACGTTAAACACATGCATGTGCATATGTAGCATGTGTATGCTCCCACATCCTCACTTTTCTATGAATGCATAATGATGTGCATTTGCATGTATTTATATATATAGGTGTTAATGTTGGGGTTGTATAATATTTAATTTTATCATGTACTATGCCAGGAACATACTGTGTATCATTGTTTGTTTTTCTAAAACATTATGTTCAGAGGTATATTAATATTGTACTATATAATCCATCAAAATTTGTTTAGTTAGTCTGCTGTTATAAATTTTTTTTGTGTCTTTACTATGTATTTGATTTTAGGTTTTTAAGAACTCTTCTATCCTTTAAATTGTTTTGTGTGTACATTTTACTTATGTACAGTTTTATTCAAGTTTAATTTTTGTCTTTATAATTTTTAAAAATGTCATCTTCTTGACTTTAAGTGGTTTAGTATCACCACCTGTTTACCTGTAATTCCTTGGTTTTATCTATGTCTTACCTACTTTGTATTTTCTAAATTAAATCCCCTTTATATTACACACACACACACACACACAGACACATATTTGAGAAGTTTAGTTTTATTTTATGTTTTCTTTCCACATTTTTTTTATCAATACATTATAGTTGTACATAATGGTGGGATTTGTTGTTACATACTCATACATGCACACAATGTAGGGATATAATTTGATCCAAATCACTCACCAGCACTTTCCCTCTCTCTCTGCTCCTCCCACTCCCGGGTCCCTTTCTTCTTTTCTACTAATTTCCCTCTGATTTTCATGAAATTTCCTCCACACTTGCCACTTTCTTTTCCTTTATTTCTCTGGCTTCCACATATGAGAGAAAGCAGAAAACTCTTTACCTTTTGAATTTGGCTTATTTTGTTTAACATAATGTTCTCAAGTTCCATTCATTTTTCTGTACATATTTTGTAGCATGTTTTTCTCATGGTCAAGTGGGCAACAGCAGGAGTGTGGCCCACTCCTCATCTCTTACCATTTTATAGTGACCCTCTCAGAAACCCATGGTTTAAAGAGCATGTTCAGAACATTGGTGGTTTTCCCCATCTGGCTGATGAGGTTTCAAGAGCCCTTTGGCAACATGTTCCCAGCCATCTCTTCCTGAAGAGAGGAAAATTCCATATTCCAGAGTGTCTGCCATGTGTGGCCTCTGGTATGAGAGTGTGGGAATGTTACCCTCTCACCCAGCCTGATGTGGAGGTCAGGGGAGCAAAGGCCTCAATGGTCCTTGGGAACTGCCCATGGACTATGTGTAGTCAGCATGCTTGCATCATTTCTTCCTCAGCCTCTCTCTCCACCACTCTTATTTTAAGCTTCCTACTTGCTATGGCTTGAGTGTGTCTCCCAGAATTCATGTGTTGGAAAACTTAATCCCCAAAATCACATGTTAAAAGTATTTGGAGATGGAACTCTTAGTGGGTGATTAAATCCTGAGTGCTGTGCCTTCATTGAATGGGCAATTCATTCATGGATTAGTGGGTTATGGCATGAGTAGCTTTGTTATAAAATTGCGCTTTCTGACACACACTTGTGCTGTCTTGCCGTAGCCAGAAGGCCTTCAACAGAGGACAGCATATTTATGTTGGACTTCCTAGCCTCCAGAATCAAGAACTAAATAAACTCTTATTCTTTATCAATCACTCCACCTGTGGTTATAGTAACAGAAAACAGACTAAGACATTGCTGATTTTTTATTGGGTAGGGGTAAAATGTTGGAGTCCTTGCAGCCCCTAGTTAGGCCCAAGGAACAGCTGGCTGTGACTTCTACTTGCCTTAGGGCAAGCGGATCTGAGATCCTTGTGGATCAAACAGACCTGCCAAAATTGCAGCATCAAAGAAGCCAGTTTCTTAAAGAGAGATGGCTATCTAATTGATCCTCTGTCTCTGTACTTCAGTCTTCCAATCATGGTCTCTGCATTGCAGGAGTACTGTTCCCCTTGGTTTCAATGTGTTTCCTCTGGACCCTGAAGGGCTGTCTCCCTCGGTGGAAACATTTCCTCTTTCACTACCTGGCTTCTTGTATATTCTCTGAAGTCAGCTTTCCTTCCATCTCTCTTCGGAGAAAACTTGAATATCTGGGCTCAGCTCCATAGCCAAAAGGCATGTCAATGAGACTCTAAATGTGGGGCCCAGTCACAGGGTAAGCATCTCTCCATAAGTGCCTCTGATAGCCTGTGGGCCCAATGATTCTCAGGAGTTCAGTCAATCAACAGGTCAATCTTTCCTGGACTGGTTGAAAGGTTACCCTTGATCCAGACACATGGGCGCTCAGTTGTAGGGATTCTGATGGTGGAAATATACAGGGAAGCATTCCTCTGGTGTGCAAACTCCCAGGGGGGAGGGGTAACAGGCACCGTTTCCCATGCTTAGAATGCTCTAGAGTTTCTCCTAAGATTAGTAAGATAACTAATAAATGTGCAATGTCTACCTGCTGTGGTGATGCCCTGCATGAGGAGGCTGTGTACTAGAGTCTTATCAACCTTGGCTGTGATCTTAGGCTCACAGCTCCTGGGAATAAAGGAACTTGCTTGCCAGATAATACAATGTTTCACGAAGCCCTGGTGCTCCTGGACCTGCTGGCCTAATGGCAACTTCAGACAATGGACTTTCTTGAGAGCTGCCCAAATCTCCTAACATTACATATTGTAAATGTAGAATGTAACTGCAGAATAAGCAACCTTGCTGATATAATAAACAATAATGTAGTTATGGCATTAAAGACCTAATGTTACCTATTGGTAAAAATAATTGTGGCTGCTTGGATGAACACCATCTTTTCTGTCTCTACATTTTGTCTCTGTGTCTTTTTATTTTCCTTACACTTTAGTAGGTTTCTTGACAATACTGGTTCATTTGAAGCACTCATTTTACTCCTTGGTGTTGCCTGATAACATAAACTCTCCAAGACAAAAGACCTGATACGTTGGCAGGAGACCTGGATTTTAAAAAACACATTTTTCTCTCAAATTTAAAATATCAAGCCCTCTTCTTTCCAGCTTTGTGGATGCAAATATTTTGGCAAAGGTCATGGTGGACTGGTGCCTAGATTTGCTTGGCCTCAAGGAGAACTGGCTTGTACAGTAAGAATCTGCTCCTTCCAGATCTGATCTAAAGGTCCCATTAGCGGTAAAATCTGCAGTCAAAGATAGCACCCTCTGGCCAGCGTTCTATCTACTTGGATGTTCCAACTTACTGCAAATCACCTTTAACCTTGATTCTCTATGCCCAGAGCAGGATGATTATCTCACAAGACCCATCACTAGGCCCAGCCAAGGGCTGACAGGCTTGCCTAGAGCCGAGGGGGCCACTTTTGTAGGTAGTGCATGGTCATGGTTGGGAGTGAGGTTGATTTCAAGAATTTGCCACAGTTTATAAGTGAATTTTATTGCCACAACATCATTTTTACTTACTTGCCTTGTGTGCTTTCTTGAGGAGGAGGGAGGCTCAGAGTGCCACAATGAGTGCAGGAATTACCTTGATCCTTGGGCACCCCAGGGATCCCACACTAGCTCATGGGTCCAGGAAAAGCAAAGCAACTTTGCCGCAGCCCGGCTGCAGCAAAATAACCGGGGGGTGACGAATAACTTGTGTACGTTGATACAGCAGGAGTAGGAGCCGTTTATTGCAGGACAGGAGCAGTATTTATACATTCCACACAGCTTATCTAATTAGCATAAACTAGATACATCAGTCAACCAATCAGGAATCTCTACACCTAATAGCTCGGTTTTGTTACTTCTCAAACCACTCCCTCTGGCATTTTGCCAGGCACCATCCAGACTTGTTTACGAACTTTAACATTCCCCTGACAAAATGCCAGGTGTTATTTTGACTTATTTACAGACTCTAACATTTCCCCCTTTTGTTTAATTTAAAACGACCATAGTGGTTTTTACAGAAACACCATAAATAACCTGCCACAAACAGAAAGGGAGGATACAAAATGCCACAATACCAAGCCAATTGATGGCTCCATGCAAGAAGCCCTTGGAAAAATTATACCAGCAATGACACCGTTAGCAAAGATACTGAGTAACAATTTGTTGTAGATTACAGTTTGTTGTCTCAGTCCGGGTAAAGCAGTGTCTCAATAGATTAACTCACAGTCTAGGTAAATCACAGTTCAGGTAAGTTCTGCAGGCAGCTAGCTTAAATCACAGTCCAGGTAAGTTCTGCAGGCAGCTAGCTTGATCCGAAGTCTCGTCTGTTTCTCAGCCGAAGTCTCGTCCGGTTTTCAGCAACACTGGAAATTCTTCCACCTTGGTCTTTACCGGCACTGGGACGAAGGCAGGAACTCCGGATGGCTAAAGAAAATCCTGTAGCATTCTACTAAGAAAACAACCTTCTGAACAATTTAGTACATTATCTAAAGTTTTTTTTGCATTTGAAATAAGCATTAATAGTGCTCATTACTCATCAGCTTCCAGGTGTGGGAGAACCATTGTAGCTTAGTTATTGGCATTGAAAATGACCAAACATCAGGGACACCAGTAGCGTCTTCTGCTGGCTGTAGTGCCTGGGCAGCCCCAGATGGCCCTGGGGAGTGTCCCGGACTCAAACTGCTACTGGGCACAGGGAGCAAGAGCCTGCGAGACTGTGCCTCCAGGTCAGGTCTAGATTTGGGCTCGCGGCAGTGGAAGAGCCAGCTCCCCGGCCAGGAGGCGGGGAAGGGCCAGTCACCGCCGCCTCTTGGAAAATCCTTGCTGCGCTGTGACCGGCTTGCACACTCGGCAGCCGCCTCTCCGCTTCACGCACCCTCCGGTAACGAAAAGTGTTTAGTAATAGCCTTTTGCTGCAACTTTTTTCCTGATAATCCTTCTTCTTCTGAACTTTCTTTTTCTTTCTGACTAGAGTTCCTGGGCTCTTATCAACACATGCCCTAACTATTCTTGGTTCCACTGGGGTGCCTCCTTCCCTTAATAATTTACTTCTCATCCCTTCCATATTTTCATCACAAAGACAATACAATACACTGAGACAAAACAAGACACAAACATACTGTATCAATCTTCTCCATTTTCTCGAAATGGTCATTTTTCCTCTCGCCCTATCTGCCTAGGGACGAGTAGATTTGCTCCCGTCCTATCTATGGACGGGCAGCTTTTTTCGTCACTTACCCCCGAGTGTCCCGGGGCTCCCCGTAACGGGCCACCATCTGCCGCAGCCCGGCTGCAGCAAAATAACCGGGGGGTGACGAATAACTTGTGTACGTTGATACAGCAGGAGTAGGAGCCGTTTATTGCAGGACAGGAGCAGTATTTATACATTCCACACAGCTTATCTAATTAGCATAAACTAGATACATCAGTCAACCAATCAGGAATCTCTACACCTAATAGCTCGGTTTTGTTACTTCTCAAACCACTCCCTCTGGCATTTTGCCAGGCACCATCCAGACTTGTTTACGAACTTTAACATTCCCCTGACAAAATGCCAGGTGTTATTTTGACTTATTTACAGACTCTAACACAACTTCACATATATCAGGGATCAAAACACTTAAATCCTGCCTCCTCCCTTTTTCAAAAATGGTAAATCCACCTGAGATCCTGTGCATTCTGAAGACAAAAGCACCTCTTTTATTTTAAATAGCATTGTGGCTCACTTACAACCTGAAGTGTGAGAAATTTGCCAACTTTGGACCAAAGCCAAAGGGCTTTCTTGCTCTCCGACTTCTTTATCATAGGACTAGGTGTGCACTGCAGACTAACACCTCTGACAATTTTAACCAGATGGGCAAGGGTGGTTCAAAGTGGAATTTAATTTCTAGACTTTATGGTATAGTCATACCATGAAATGTTAAGCAGCTTTAAAAAGTATGCTTTTAGAGTTTTTTTTTCTTTTAGAGCTATTTTAAGGCGTGGAAAGATGTTGATAGTGCAATACAAAGCTGAAAAAAGGAGCAGGATTCCAAGCTGCTTTTTCAAAACTGTGGATCCCAGTTTGTTGTTTCCAAAATACATTAACACCAAAATGTTGATAATATATTTTTGGGTGACTCCATTATATATTCTTTTCAAAATATTTCAAATATCTACAATGAATGTGAATTATTTTTGTAATGAGACACATTATTGAATTAGCATAAGATTCAAAAAAATTTTATTGTTGAAATCAAATGTAAAAACTCCATCCACAGAGCCATCACCCAGCTTCCAAAATAGCCCCAACTACTGACTAATCTTGTCTCATGGATGCCACCATCCACTCCCCTCCAGCCCATATTGATTATTTTTTAATTAGTAGACAACTTTTTCAAAGCAGATTTTTGGTTTACAAAAAATTGAACAAACAATATAGAGTTCTTATACATCCCTCCCCAATCCAGTTTTCTCCATTATTAATGTCTCACATTAATGAAGATTTGTTACAACTGATGAATCAATATTAACATTTTTATTAACTATGTTCCCAAGTAGTTAATAAGAGGTTCAATCTCTGTTGTGTGGTTCTTTGAACACAAACTTCTCAGTCTACAATTTAGAGTGTATTAATCCCTAAGACTATAAATATCTAAACCAAATCATCCAGGTGAAGTCTCTTAGTTGCCGCCCAAACTCTATAGTCCAGGAACCAGTGAAGTGATAAAGCCCTTTGGGAACTATCTGAAAATTACAAATTTGTGAAAACAGCAGTCCTACTGAAATCTCCACGCCTGGCAGAGGAAAGCAACTGAGGCACTGGTTGGTTGCTGGAATGTGGGTGGGGCCTGGAGTAGTGGGGGCCCACCCTTCCTGGACCACAGTGGTTGGGCAGAAGGGAGCTGCAAGGAGAGCTGGGAACTTTCCCCAAGACTGACTGGAGCCGGAACCTACAAAGGGAACTAAGAAAATAAAATAATCATTCTGACATCCTAATTAAACTGAGGCTATCTGAGTAGTGGTGTGAAGGTGGGTAGGTTACGTGTGGGCCATGACATCACCTGGCCCTGCAGCTATTTCCAAGACACCTGCCAGATGCTAATAGTCAAGTCCTTTGGTTCTGGGAGCTAGGTGATAGTGAGGAGGGAGCAGAGGTCATACCCCTTACCACTCCTCTCCCCTGCATCCCCTGGCCCTGCCCATATAAAAGGCCACGAAAAAACCTATATAAAAAAAAAAAACCTATATAAAAGGCCACGAAAAAACTCTAGAAAAGAAAAACGGGAGTATTCAACAAGTCAGTTGAATACTCTGGCCTCTTCATCAAGCCCGCAGACTTACTCCCTAAATCTCTCATGCTGTTCTTATAGAGACCACGTTGACAGGTTGATATTCAGCAGTGTTGCCACCAAGCATTTACTGAGCACCTGCAGGTCTCTGCCTCAGGGCGCTGACCTCTCACTGTGGAACAGGAAGTCCCCCGAGAACCGCGTGGTCTGCTTCTCATTTGCTTATTTTCTAGGGCCCTAATCTGCCTTCACCTACCCTGTCTGTGACCAAAGGGACATATTTATTCATAGCACATGTAGTCAGGATTTCAGAGAGGCCATCAGTACTAGAATGGAATTCTGTTTCCAAGTTACCAAATACTTAGCTTATTGTGATGCGTGGTCCCTTGGTGCTGCTGGCTTCTTCCTTCCATTTTTGTTGGGGCCCATATGCAGACATCAGTCATTTATCACCAATAGGGCTTCACACCTTCCAACCAGGAACCCAAAACTCAACCCAGGATTACCCTGACTCTTTAAGACATGGAATCTGCAAAAACCTATATAAAAGGCCACGAAAAAACTCTAGAAAAGAAAAACGGGAGAAACTATGCATGATTTAAAAACATGATTTTCATTAGAACAGGGTGCCTGGGAAGAGTTCCACATAGAGCCTTGCATCTCTTTTAATGAAATTACTTGCATCTCTTTTAATGAAAAAAACAATAAAAAATTGGGTAATAACAAATTTGCTTTGGATATTTATTCTGTGATTCATATTGTGCTAGGTATTTCCAACAGCTCATTGAGATCAACAGAATAACTGACTCTATTTTACACAGAAGGACATTGATCCCTTGAGTGGGGCAAGTGACTTCTAGATCCCAGTCAGCAAGAAGCACAGTGGGTGCTCTATCCAGCCCTTCCTGGATCCCGGGGTCATGTCCCTACCATAGGACTAAATTCAAGTGTTCTAGAGGAATTTCCATTAATGTGAGGACCTAAGAAACTGAACTAAGAACCGTACACAGAGGCTGGCAGGGTTCTGAGCCAGGAGGGCTTGGGAGGGATACCAACTGGGACCTGTGTGTCACCTCTCCACTCATAGTTCCTGTGTGGTTGCCTGTCAGGCCACCACTGTCTTCTTGGAGACTCCTTTGGGGACTCCCATGACTGACATGACCTGTTGATCTCTTTCTGCCTGAGACAGAGCAAATCTCAGCTCAGTTCAAGGGAGACCCTAACTTTCTCTCCTGGCTCAGAAACCCAGGACATGACCAAGCCCTGACATATTCTCTATGGAAATTACTCTGAGTTGACCAGAGAACTGCTTCCCCTAATGTTTTCTAGACCTCCTTTTTCTACCTATCTAAATCATCTCTTCCCATATCCACCCAGGGAAATAATGTCACAAACTGCAGACCACAAGCAGGATGATAGGAGAGACACTCGTCTCCCCCTTTCTTCCCTTGCCATCACTTTCTATAGTCTCTTCACATGCAGTAGCTACTGTCAAACTTTAAAACTTGGGTTGGGCCATGCCACTCTAATGCTTCAACGTCTCCAGGAGCATTTTATATCACAGTAAAAGCCTCTCCTCCCCACTGACTCCACCTGGCACTGGTGGCCTTGCCCTTCCTCAATATGCCAGAAGAGCTCCTGCTTTGGAGCCTTTGCATTGGCTGTGCTGCCTCCTGGGATGCTCTTTCTCTAGGTGTGTGCATGATCTGCTATGCCCAGTATTTGTTTGAACCAGGATGAGTTCTCTCTGCCTTTTACCTAATCTGAAGACCTTGATTTCTAGAATATTGGTAATATAGGAAAGAGTTTTGATTTGAACTTGATAAATTCTGTTTGTTTGACCTTATACATCTCCTGAGAACACTTAGGGGATGATTCAACTATGGGTCAAGTGATTTGATTATCCCTCCTTTAAGTGATCCACTGAGGAGGGCAGGAATCAAGAATTTTTAGGAGCAAAGTTACCATTCATTCAATAGATGCCTATTGAGCACTGACTAAGACAATGAGTTAGGCGGCAGGGAAAACAGAATAAAAAAGTATTCTTTCTCTCAGTGAGCTAGTTGACACAGATATTAAACGTCCATTTAAATGATATTAAATTATAACTGTGATCAATGCAGTTAAGGTGGGTTGGGCAGGTCTAGGAGTTTCACCAGAGAAGACTTCCTTTTATTTGTTCTTTTTAGACATACATGACAGAATGCATTTTAATATATTATATATACTTGGAGTATAACTTAGGATCTGATTCCTGTGATTGAATGTGAAGTGGAGTTTTACTGATATATATGAACATAGGAATGTTATGTCTGATTTATTCTACGGTCTTTCCTATTCCCATGCCCCCTCCCTTCCCTTTATTACCCTTTTCTAATCCAGTGAACTTCTATTCCCCATCTCTCTTATTTTGTGTTAGCATCTGCACATTGGAGAGAGCATTTGGCTTTTTGGTTTTTTGAAACTGGTTTATTTTACTTAGCTATGACAGTCTCTAGTTCCATTTATTTACTAGCAAATGCCACAATTTTATTCTTCTTTGTGGCTAAGTAATATTCCATTGTGCATATGTACCACATTTTCTTTATTCATTCATCTGTTGAAGGGCACCTAGATTGGTTCTGTAGCTTACCTATTGAAAACTGAGCTGCTGTAAACATGGATGTGGCTGTGTCACTGTAGTATGCTGATTTGAAGTTCTTTGGCTATATTCTGAGGAGTGGGATAACTGGGTCAAATGGTGGTTCCATTCCAGATTTTCTGAGGAATCTCCATACTGCTTTCTAGAAGTTTGCACCAATTTGCAGTCCTACCAGCAAAGTATGAGTGAACCTTTTCCCCTACATCCTCACCAACATTTGTTGTTAATTGTATTCTTGATAATTGCCATTCTGATTGGAATAAGATGAAATCTAAGTGTAGTTTCAATTTGAATTTCTCTAATTGCTAGAGATGTTGACCATTTTTTCATATATTTGTTGACAGTTTGTATTAGAGAAGGCTTCCTGAGGAAAGGGACATTCAACTTCAGATATGACTGATGGGTTGGAGAGGTGTTAAATAGTACTACACAGTTTCTGGCTTGGTGGACAATAAAGTTCAGTGAAGCAGACAGGAAGACCAGTGTGGGTAGATCGGGGGAAATAAGCTCTGTGCGAAGCTTCAGTTTGAGGTACATTTGAGACATTTAAGGGTTGGTATCAAGTATACAGTGGGATATTATCAGATTTATCAAAGAGTTATACAGAAAGAAATGTGGAAATCAGAGGTGTGGTCTGGCTTTAGGTGTGCTTTTTTCTAGTCACCTGCCCTCTGTTTATGGTAACTGTGATAATCTAGGTGCACATGAATACATTTGGAAAAAAATGTTGATAGAGAAGAAGAGCGGGTTTGGGGATAGAAGGAGGAGTTTCAATATTACAAACTTAAGTAAAGAAGGACAAACTCGTCAAGAAGTTAGAGATTTTAGATTAGGAGGAAAAGCAATTTCAGTGAAGTTGAGGCAGAATTCTTTGCACACTTGTTGCAACATTTTTGTAAGTCTGAAATTATTTCAAAATTAGTATAAAAAAATCATCACTTTGTTAGTGCTTATTAGGATGGAGGAGAGGCCAACCTCTTCGTCTTGGATACCTGCCCCCACAGATCGGAGCCAGGTCTCATTTTCTTTCTTATCTTCTTCAAAGAGCCAATTTAATTCCTTGAGGTTGGTATGTTCCTCTTCATATACCTATAGATTATCTCTGCTTTTAAATCACTATCATCTTAAGAAGTGAACTGTCATAAAAGGGTAGACTCTTAACCCTTTATAGAGATATGCATGACTTATTAGATATATGCAACTTTTAATACATTTTTAAGGAAATGCCACTGGTTTGTTAAATGTATACTACATTTTGGTGTATCCCTACTTATTTATTTAAAGAAAACCCAAATGAACATATATATTTAACTGCGAACACTGGATAAATTACTATCAATTTATACCTATCAGGTTAGCAAGGTTTTATGGTAATAAGCAAACCATACTGCCCTACCCCTTCCAATCTAATGGTTTAAAAGAACAAAGATTTAGTTCTTACTCAAATACCATATCTTTTTTTTTTTTTGGATACTGGGGATTGAACTCAGGGGCATTAAATCACTGAGCATATCACCACCCTATTTTGTATTTTAGTGCCTTGCTTTTGCTGAGGCTGGCTTTGAACCCCATCCTCTTGTCTCAGTCTCCTGAGCCACTGGGATTACAGGTGTGTGCCACTGTGCCTGGCTCAAATGCTGTATCTTGTTCCAGGTTGTCAGAGAGCTTGGCTCATATTTGCTCCATCTTGACACCTATTCCCTAAGTCACTGCAGCAGGGAAGGGACAGCTGCAAGTCAAGTATCAAAGCTCAGTCTCTGGACCTGGGAACCACACACATCCCTTTTGCTCACTCTTCCTTAGTGGCAGGTAGACACTGTTTATGTTTAAAGGGAGTGTCCTTTCTGTGTAGGAGAAGTAGAGGAGGTCTCGGACAGTTTTGACATATACCAGGTGATTTAAGGTTCTATCACAAGAAATAGAAGTCAATAAAATAATGTTGTGGCAGAAACCATAAATTGCTTACTCTGTGTCCATTTTCTACTTCTTATTGATAGAATCCTTGCATGTCAATCAACTCTACAGACCCCCTAATAGATGTGGGTGAACATATGACCCAATTCTGGCTGTTTATCTAGGAACAAAAGTTGTAAGGCGGTACTTAAAGCAAAAGGCAATTTTTTTTGATGATAATAAAGGCGGTTTGTGTTTTAGCATCTGCTCTTCCCCTCAAAACCCATCTTCTTTCTCCCATCTTAAAAAGTGGGCACAGTCTAGGGGAGCTCAGGAGCATCCTGTAACCAGGCATAAAAGCCTCCCACTTAGATCAGGACTGCAGATGGAACCTGGATCCCTATGACATTGTCGAGCCTTTCTATTCCAGCCATATCACTGAAGAAAAATAACCTGGCACTGTTGGGTCTTCTGTAACTTGCAGACAAACTCAACCTAAATGATACAAATAAGATATTTTGGGGATGGGGATGTAGTTCAGAGGTAGAGCGTTTACCTAGCAAGGCCTTGGGTTTTATCCCCAGCAATGCAAAAAAAAATTTTTAAAAATTATGCCACAATGATGTGTTCATATAGATCATAATTCTGAGAATTTAAAAAAGATATACAAAATTAGAAACATTACCCACACCTTCTTTCAGGTAGTTCAATGACATATAACTTTCTATAATTAATTTAGAATGGTTTTTCTACAATAGCACTGAGGAAATTAAATATTGTCTACATATAAGATACACTTTGGGCACGGAGATCCAGGACAGAGCCTTGGAGCCATTTTCCAACCTATGGCTTGGTGGCAGGAGAGAGGGACCCCTTTTCCACCTTGCACAGAAAGGCCCAGGTTGGGTGAGAAGCCACTGGAAACAACTCGCTTTGCCCTGTTTTCTGGCCGGCTGGGCTGCTGGGACTCCACTTTGCAACATTCAGCCTGGGTGCTAGGAAATCTTCTTTGCTCCTCAGAGGTTCAAGCCTGCACCATCTCTCTGCAGACTGAGTAGGGAAGGTGGCAGGCATCTAGGCATCTTGACCCTGGAAGGATCCATGGAAGCCAGGAAAGAGAACAGTGAATCTTTCCATGAATATCATTTAGGATAAAACTGCTTTTAAAACTGCTGGCACAGCAAATGCAGCTGCCCTGCTGTAGGTCTCTTCTCTGGGCACAACCTTGGTTGCCTCAGTTACCTCAGTAGCTACTTCCCATACTACCTCCATGGTCTCTGCCACTGAATAGGAAATCTCCTGTCAATCAACTGATGCCTGCACTGCTACCGCCATTGCTGCTGCCTCTTATTCTGCTGCTGCCAGCCTGAGGTCACCTGGAAGTCTTTCTAGGTGCTGCTGCCGCAGAAGACATCACTGCCCCAGATGCAACTGAGACCAACACTGCTGCTGACCCTGGGAGATGGCCTGGTGACACTGCCCCCACAGCTGCAGTTGTAGCTGCTGCTGATCCGCTGCCTGCTGCCAACAACCACCGCCGTTACTGCAGCTACCACAGCTTAGAGGATTGCTTTGTGGGAGACTCCAGGTTTGGTTGCATGTGGCTGCATCCATTTTGGGACACCCATCAGGGCCTGGGTGCCAGCAGGTTTAACCACTAGAAGAGCATCTGGGGACTCTGGCCGGCACCTGCAGATCTAGTGTGGGGGTGCCTCTGGGTTTAGAGGAGCCTGGGGTCTTTCTGCTTGAGAGTGCTGGTGGCCCCTGTCTTGCTGCTGCATCTGAGGGTTGTTCCTTTGCCTGAGTGGATCCCTAGTGGTCTCTCTGCAATAGGAGCAGCATTGAGATGTTGGGACTGCAGCGTGGCCAAGCCTGAAGAACCTGAAGCCCAGATAGGTGGGATAGAGACTGGGTTTGTGAGGGCTTTTCTGGGTTTGGGGATCCCAAGAGATGTCAGAGATGGGGCTAAGAAACTGTTGAACACTGACACAGACCGTTCGACTTTCCAGCAAGATTTATTTTCTTTTTCATTTTGCTAATCTCTCTACCATATTTGGAATAGGATGTTTTTAATGATCAGTGTGTGGAAGACAATGATATATAAATGGCGTTTTTCATTTTTATTGTATTCTTATGTCTTTAATTTTTTCTCTTTGTATTCTTCCTCTCTCTTGTCTATTTTCTTTCCAACGTTTCTCCAACAGCCAGCCTCTGTCATCTCCTTTTCCACTATTCCTGTGCACTTTTACTTTTAGCTTTTTTCTCCCTCCCTCACAAATACTGCATACTATACTACCTCTGTTCTCTCACCTACCATCTGAAATTGTAAATTGTTTTAATAAATTTTCTGTTTGTACTATAGATAGTTATTGAACTCATCATTTTGGTTTAATGTGAGAAAGCTGTGGACACCTTAGTGGGAGCTATTAGGTTTAAGGCTATAAAGTGTGTACACTGGGTGCTGTTGATATTGGTCTCACCAATATCAATAGAGATGGGGCTAAGGCAATAGTGCTGTAAACCTTCAGGGACATTATAGGTCTACAGGGTAGAATTTGTGCTGCCTTAAATCCATATTTCTAGATGAGAAAACACACAATGTGAAAAAAGAAGGGAATAAAGTGTCTCAAACAAACCAAGATGCTTCAAGAACAGAAGCCACTGATAACACAGTAGAAGAAATGTCCAAGAAGGAGTTCAGGTTGTACATAGTTAAATTGATATGTGAAGTAAAGAATAAGGAGTGAAGAAAAAGAAAAAAATAAAGGAAGTGAAAGACCATTTCAATAAAGAGTTAGAGATCATGAAAAAAAAAAAAAACAAAACAAGCAGAAATCCTCAAAATGAAGGAATCAGTAAACATCAATTCAATAGAAGCATCACCAACAGACTAGACCACTTGGAAGACCAAACCTCAGACAATGAAGACAAAATATATAATCTTGAAAGTAGAGTTGACCATGCAGAAAAAATGGTGAGAAATCATTAACAGAATATCCAAGAATTATGGAATACCATGAAAAGACCAAATTTAAGAATTATCAGAATAGATGAAGGAGTGGAGACACATACCAAAGGGGAATGCACAATCTTTTCAATGATAAAATAGCAGAAAATTTTCCCAAACCTAAAGAATAGAATGGAAAATCAAATACAAGAAGCTTACAGAACCCCAAATGTACAAAATTACATCAGACCCACACCAAGACACATTATAATGAGAATGACTAACACACAGAATAAAGATAAATTCTTAAAGGCTGTGAGAGAAAAAAATCAAATTACATATAGGGGGAAACCAATTCCGATCGCAACAGATTCTGATCTCAACAGATTTCTCAACCCAGACCCTCAAAGATAGGAGGTCCTGGAATAATATATTTCAAACTCTGAAAGAAAACAGATTCCAACCAAGAACTTTATATCCAGCAAAATTAAGTTTCATATTTGAAGATGAAATTAAAATCTTCCATGATAAACAAAAATTAAAAGAATTCACAACTAGAAAGTTGTGAATTCACAACTACAGAGCATTCTCAACAGAATATGTCATGAGGATGAAGTGAAAAAAAAAGTGAAATTCAGCAAAGGGAGGATCTACACAAAAGGGACATTCAACTAAATGAGAAACTAAGACAAATCAAAACCCATAAATAAATCAAAATGACAGCAAATATAAATCATATCTCAATAATAACCTTCAATGTTAATGGTCTAAATAAATCAAAAGACATAGATTGGCAGATTGGATTGAAGACCCATCAATATGCTGTCTTCAAGAGACTCACCTGATGGGCAAAGACATCCACAGGCTGAAGGTGAAAGGATGGGAAGAAACTTATCACTCCTACGGCCTGTGTAAACAAGCAGGAGTTTCCATTCTCATCTCAGATAAAGTAGACTTCAAACCAAAGTTAATCAGAAGACACAAAAAAGGACATTTCATACTTCTTAAGGGAAATATACGTAAGCAGGACATAACAATTATAAATATTTATGCCCCAAACAATGGAGCATCTACGTACATCAAACAAACTCTTCTCAATTTCAAGAGTCAATAATAATAATAAGTCAATAATACTGGGTGATTTTAATACACCTCTCTCACTACTGGACAGATCTTTCAAACAAAAAATAAATAAGAAAACTATAGAACTAAATAATACAATCAATAATTTAGACTTAACATATGTATAATATTTCATCCATCAATGAGCAAATATACTTTCTTCTCAGCAACACATGGCTCCTTCTCTAAAATAGACCATATACTATGCTACAAATCAACTCAGTAAACACAAAAAAACAGAGGTAATGCCCTGCATTCTATCAGACCACAAGAAATGAAATTAGAAATCAGTGATAAAATAAAAAAGAAAAGCTGCTATAGCAAATGGAAACTAATATTGAATAATAAATGGATAGTATAAGAAATCAAGGATTAAATAAAAAAATTCTTAGAGTTAAATGAGAACACTGATACAACATATCAAAATCTCTGTGACATTATGAAGGCAGTATTAAGAGGAAAGTTTATTGCATTGAGTGCATTCATTAAAAGAATAAAAAGTCAACAAATAAATAACCTAACACTACATCTCAAAGCCCTAGAAAAAGATGAACAAAGCAACATCAAAAGCAGTAGAAGACAGGAAATAATTGAAATCAGAGCTGCAATCAATGATATCGAAACAAAAGAAACAATTAAAAAATTGACAAAACAAAAAGTTGGTTCTCTGAGAAAATAAATAAAATAGGTGATCCCCTGACCATGCTAACCAAAAGAAAAAGAGATAAAACTCAAATTGCTAAAATACAAGATGAAGAAGGAAATATTTTTTGGATCTTTTAGATATAGAATTATGTTATTGGCAAATAGTGATAGTTTGAGTTCTTCTTTACCTAATTTGTATCCCTTTAATTTCTGACTTCCTTAACAAATTCCTAAAGCACAAGAAGTAAAATCAAGAATCAATAAATTGGATGGATTCAAACCACAAAGCTTCTTCTCAGCAAAGGAAACAATTAATAATGTGAAGAGAAAGCCTACAGATTGGGAGAAAATCTTTACCACATGCACCTCCGATAAAGCATTAATTTCTAGGATATATAAAGAATTCAAAAAACTTAACAGCAAAAAACAAATAACCCAATCAATAAATGGGCTAAGGAACTGAACAGACACTTCACAGAAGAAATACAATTGATAAACAAATATATGAAAAAGTGTTCAACATTTCTAGCAATTAGAGAAATGCAAATAAAAACTACACTAAGATTTTATCTCACTCTGTCAGAATGGCAATCATTAAGAATACAGGAAACATAAATGTTGGTGAGAATGTGGGGAAAAAGGTACACCATAAATTTCTGGTGGGACTGCAAATTGGTGCAAACACTATAGAAAGTATTATGGAGACTCCTCAAAAAACTGGGAATGGAACCACCATTTGACCCAGCTGTCCCACTCTTTGGTTTATACCCAAAGGACTTAAAATCAGCATATTATAGTAATGCATCCACATCAATGTTTATTGCACCTCAATTCACAATAGCTAAACTATGGAACCAACCTAGTTGTCCCTCAATAGATGAATGGATAAAGAAAATGTGGTATATGTAGTCAATGGAATATTACTCAGCTTTAGAGAGTATCATTATGGCATTCGGCAGTAAATGATTGGAGTTGGAGAATATCATGCTAAGTGAAATAAACCAATCCCATAAAACCAAAGGCCAAATGTTTTCTCTAATATGCTAATTCACAATAAGGCGGGGGGGGGGCACTAGGGAAGAATAGCATTACCTTAGATTAAGTAGAGGGAAGTGATGGGAGAGAAGGAGAGGGGATGTGAGGATAGGAAAGATAATAGAAGGAAACAGACATTATTACTCTATGTATATATGTGACGACATTATTAATGTGATTTTGCAACATGTACACTCAGAAAAATGGGAAATTATATCCCATTTATGTATGATATATCAAAGTGCATAAATGTATTCTACTGTCATGTATAATTAATTAAAACAAATATAAAAAAATAATGAAAAAAGATCCACTTTGGGGAATAATGAGTTGTGTTAGCTTATTGTTAAACATGTAGTTCATCTGGCAAAACATATTGACATCTGAATCTTCAAAAATTCTTTAACCCCTTCCCCCCAGATATCACATTAAAGTGATACTATGCGAAAAGAAACTTAGCTGAGATAGCATTTCAGAAATCACTAGAGAAATAACCTTGTTCTTTGAGAATAAGACAAATAGTTTGGTTGGGACATAAAGTTAAACTTATTATTAGCAAGTTTCTCATTCAAATATCATGTTCACCTGAATTTCTGTTTCACCAACTCTGTCATGAATTACATAAGAACTTATTTTAATGTGTTTGCTTTATTTTAAAAAAGAAATGAATTATAGTAATTTCTTCATCATGTTTGCCTTATAGGTGAAGGACTATTAGGAGAAGCTGTTCCATCTGTTCAATGTATAAGAATCCCATCTCTCCAACACCCCTGCCTTTTTTCTACTTAGGCAACTTTGATTTTTAACACATTATCTTTGTAGTTCATGATTAGCTCTGAGTCTTTTGATAACTGGCTCTGATTTTAGAAAAACAAACAAATCATTTTCTCTTGCGATAGCCCCACTGGCACTGATATGGGCCTGAAAATTACTTTTTTATATGGTTAGATAAAGCTGGTGTATACTTTTAGATCAACAGTAGAACAAGACAAGTCCAAATATATCATGGTTGCTCGTAATTTTGCTGTTCTTTTTAGATGCCCCAGATCTGGGGATAGGTGATGATTGTCAGGGATGCTGCTTGGAAAAATACGTCCTTCTGGGCTGCGAACATTTTAGTATTTCTATACCCAGCACTTGTTAAATGCTGTGTAATTCTTCAAAAACTTGCTGGATATTTAACTTCCATGCAAATATTTTCCCCAAATCCTCTGTCTTTGTGCTGAATGACCCAGCTCTAATTTCATCTCCACTGAGAACTTTTCCAAATCTCACCAGTCATCCTCTATAGATGTCCATAATTTGGTGATTGCATCCTGGTCAACTATGTATCTTCTGCCTGCTTTCTCACTCGTCTGTCAGCTCTTAGCATACATTGCCTTTATCTATCCTTGACAGAATCCAGTGTTTGGCACACAGAGTACGAATCTAGAGGAGCTTCATGTGTACTTGACAATTGTGATTTTTTTTTCTCACTATGTGGTTGGGTATATACCTTCTCTGACCCACTCACAAGGGAGATCTGAGGAGTGATCTGTGTCCCTTGTAAAACTAAAGGGGAAGTTTGGTTAACAGCAGAAATAGAGGACTAACTTGTAGTTTTCTATGCCAAAGGTCAAAGCATTGTTTATTCTGTGAGCAGCTCCAACTCGCGGAAATCTAAACTTCCCTTAATTTGGGGCAGATAATAATAATTTTGGGCAGATAAGATTCTGGGAAGTTGTCCCTGCCCACTGGCTTGGCAGTGAGGCTGCTACAAAATGATTACCCAAGACTTTCTTCCTATCTAGTGTGAGTTAAGAAAAACCCCTTCCCCCCAAACAAAAGAAAACCAACAAAACAAAACCCACAGAATTACCTGACTTAAAAAAAAATAATAGGTCAAGATCTTCAAGATCTTCTGGTACTATTGGAACTGAGAGTGAGTCTTTTGTCACTTGAGAAATCATCCAAACAATCCAGGATTTGGTAGATGTGATGATTCATCAACTTTGGCATCTTTTGGCATCTTTTGTCGTTGATTCATGATGGAAATATCAGAAAGCATGAAGTTGTGAGCCAGGGTGAAGAGCCTTGCAAAGGAATAAAAAAAAAAAAAAAACTTTTACATGTCAGGTTAGTGACAATTGACAAGGACACTGAAATTCTCTCTTGGGAAGATTCACTTTACAAAAAGTGAACCTGATTAGATTTATTTCTGGCAGACCCAAGGAGGCTGTAGTAAAAATTACTGAAAGGCTCAACCTCAACTCTTAGGTCTTGTACCTCCTGCCTTCACTTTACCCCAGATTTCAGTGGGGCATGAGGCTGATCAGACACTGTGCCCAATCCTCAGTTAAAAATTGAGGCGGGCTGGGCGCTGTGGCAAACGCCTGTAATCCCAGCGGCTCAGGAGGCTGAGGCAGGAGGTTCAAAAGTTCGAAGCCAACCTCAGCAATTTAGCAAGATCCTGTGTCAACAACAACAACAACAACAACAACAAAACAAAACAAAACAAAAAAAGAGTGGGGGGTGAGGATGTAGCTCAGTGGTAAAGCATCCTTGGGGTTCAATCTCCAGTAGAAGGAAGGAAGGAAGGAAGGAAGGAAGGAAGGGAGGAAGGAAGGAAGGAAGAAAAAAGAAAGAAAGAAAGATTGATTGAGGAGGCCGTGAGCACTGGGTGAGGAAGGCACAAAGCCCCTTGACAGCCTCCCCTTACTGGGGCTTGGAGCCCTCACCTTCGGGAGTTTCACTCACTTGGGCTCCGTGTGCTCTCCGGGTGGGTCTGGTCCTGCAGAGGCCTGCGGGGGCTGCGGAGATAAGTACCGTGGCCCCTGAGGTCTGAGCAGCTGCAGAGGCCCTAGAAACCAGCTCTGCGGATCCAGGGAAGCGGAGAAGAAAGGCGCGGTGGGGTCTCAGTTCTGGGCTGGGAGGAGGACGGAGTGCGGCCTGGTGACCACGAGGTAGTAATGGGCCTCTGCGAAGGCCTCCAGAGGCCTGGCTCCCTTCTTTTCGTGCCCAGCGCCAGGCTCACAGATGTTTTAATGCGCTTTAAAATATTTTAAGACACTACATTCTCCCGCCCTCCGCAACTCTGAGAGTCCTTCTATGACGACATCCGCGCGTATGTAGAGAATTGTGTCTTCATAGCCCGCTTCCCAGTACTGAGGGGGCAGCTGTGGTTTTCCTGACCCCTCCTGGAGTAGCAGGACACCTCCATTCTGCAGCTCTGGGAAAGGTCCCACAGTTAGAGTAACATTGTGCTAGTGGCAGTTTACATTTTGAATGGGGGTAGGGGAAGACTTAAGAACAAAAGGAAGGCCAGCTGCAAGTATGAGTCTGGAAAAATAAAATCATGCAAAACAAAATTAAAAAAAAAAAAAGGAAGGCCAGGAGTCGGGAGATTCCGGTTGTCCATCGGTCGTCTCCTACCTCTGCAGGACAAGGAGCCCCCTTCTATTTGAGGGCACCACTAACTGCGCAGCCATCACGGCCCATCCTCCTATTCAGGGGAAAGACTCTACACTGTGCTCTCAGGCTGATTTTTCTTTGACACACCTAGTACCACCTTCTTCTACTCCGTCTTCATCTCAACACAAACCAAACTGTGTCTGGAATCTGCCTTTATTCTGGAGAGATTAATTTTGGGAGTGAAAAGGAAAGAGGAATGGCCACAGATGGAATGTGGAGTGGGAAGTACCAGAGAATGGAGTTATTTGTGATGTGTGGGGGCGGCGCTCCATCCATTGAGAATGCAGATTTTGCGTGTGATTTGAAGTCATGAGCAGCCAGGAGCAGGTATTGAGCTGCTTTTCAACCACCTTGAATAGGTGTCAGCACTGATACAGTAGGGTTTCTCAGACTGTTTTCAATTGCGTGCACTTGATGTTTGAGAGTATTACCTTAAGGAATAAAGCTACTTCATGCTCTGGTGGTGAGGAGGGCTGGATCGGGAATGAGAAGATCCAGGTTCTACGCCCAGCCCAAACTACTTGAGTTTTCGACTGGGTCCCTTAATGTCCATGAATTGTTTTTCTCTGCTATGGGGGTAGCAGCTATCTCTGAGTTTTGCCCATTGTGAAAAGTGCTTGGAGTCCTGCATATCCATTACCACTGATTACTTATTAGCCATAGACATCTTCCCTGTAAATTCTGAGGTAAGGCTTGTCACATTCAGAGAAAGAAATTATGATCTGATAAGACCAACACTAACAGAGGGCAGGGATGGGCCTGGCAGAAATCCCAAGGATATGGGTCCAGACCTAGACAGGAACATTAAAATTCTCTACAACAACAACAAAATCATCTAGAAAAAAGGATGCAGAGATACTAGCAGCCCTCACTTCATTGATGTCATGTTGTACCATTCATGAGTTTCAGGGCTGGACATGGCCTTCCAGCATGAGAACCAGGATTGGCAATTACAAATTTGCATCTGTGATAGTGAATTGCCTGAATGACCAAATGGTTCTGGCTCATTTACTGGTGGTAGTTGTCCATCCTGAGGGATGACTTTATGTTCCTTTGGGAAGGGATTTAAGAAGCAGAGAGCAACACAGATTCCTCTCTACCCTGTGATTTCCCATACCCTTTGGATGCTGAACACCAGGTGAAAAGAGTGGAGCTCCCTGGGACCTGTCATAGGCCTGTGGGAATAAGCCACAGACCACAGGCCCGCAGGGCGCAGTACCAGGAAGGTAGGTTAGAAATCAAAACTTTTTTTTATGAGCAACCTTTCTTTAGGAAAAAATTCAGAAATAGACCACAGGCCAGATGACCTCTTACAAAGACTCTAAGAGGATAGATAATTTTATATATGATAATATAGGCTTCTTATATTGTGTGATACAGACTGGCACTTTCTTTTATATATTTTTTTTATTTTTAGTATCTAATAACACCCAGTATAGTATTCTGCATAATAATTTTGATAATTGGAATTACTTTTGTCTTATTTTTGGTGAATATTATTAGCCCATGAGGATATTTGTTTAGATTTTGAAAAAGATATTAGATCTTTTCTTACACACATACATACACATAATAAATTCCATACAAAATGAACATTCATGAACTTATCAAACAATGTAGGAAGCTACCTTAGTGTTCTTCTCATATTCCATCCCTCCCTTCCATGAAATCCTGAATTTTGTATATATAATGCCCATAATTTCTTTATATCTATGAATCTCCAAATATGTTGTTCAGTGTCTATGATGCTGACTTTATTTAGGAATCAAACTTTTGTAATCAAACTGATTGTACTGAAATCTCAGATGAAGCATTTACTAGTTATGTGACCTTAAATATGCTATTTACCCTCTCTGATCATCAGTTTCTTCATCAACAAATGACAATAATCCTGCCTACCTCATCTCCCTCCTGAAGATTTGATGTTCTAAGAAATATTAAGGATCTTGTACATTTCATACTAGTCCACAAATGACCCTCAGCTAATATTACCTCTTTCTCCTTCTCTAATCCAGATATCCTTGGGGACTCCTGTGAAGCACACTGACCTTTTGCCACTGGCATCAACTCCAAGCCTTCCAGGTATTACCACAGCAGCAAACAAGAAACCCATGGGATGAACAAGATCCTTAAACTGCATTTAATGTGTCTTCATAGGAAAGACAAATGAGCTGGACAGAGACAGCGGGTGCCATTACCAGATCATTAATTAGCAAGTTGCTTAGCCTTGGTAGAAATCGTTCATCATTTTCAGAAGAGTTGAGAACTGCACAGCTTTCCAACTCTCCTCCTTCCTTCTGCACCAGTATGGCAGATACAATTGTCCCTGCCAGAGTTTTCCCTCCCACAAGACCTTATTGAGATAAGTGACTGGGATCCTGGCTAAATGCACTTGGATGGGGGCTGGGGCCAAAGGCTCCCAGGGTTGGAGAGCCAGGCCGGAAACCCCAAAAGATAAATGAAGACTTTGGAACAAGATGAGAAAATGAACAAACTATTTGCTGTGAGCATGGACATGATGTTCCAGAAATGTTCACTTCAGCTGCCAAAGTAACCCTTTTGGAATTCATAAGCAACCTCACCAGGACTCCATATGTGGGTTCAGTGCTCAGGGCTTGTGTGTGGTGTTTTATAGCAAACGGGGTACAGTCTGGTCTCTGAGTTGATTGTGTAGAGGAGGAACCTGAAGTTCAGAAAGCAGAAGTTATCTCCTCTATTGAAATTATCTATCAGGATGTGGACTTGGATTCCAAACCAACCTTCGTGTGATTCCCAAGTTCAGGCACTCCTAATTACACCATCCTGTGTCCCTCATGTCACCACGAACAGGACAGTATTGGTTGATAGTGTTTTAATCTCAGTATTTTAATTTTGGTTGATAGTGTTTTGATTTCCCACTGCCTTTGGTGCTGAATAGATGATGCATCTTTGATATTCTTGCTTGCCTCTAATCCCTTTAGATGTTTATCCTCTTTGTTTGCAGTGATCTCAGATTGGCTGAAGTTCATGGGCAATGGGCAACCACACATTTATTGTTAGGTGAGACTGAAGTCCAAGTGTGGCATGTGCTAAGGCAGAGCAACTATCTTAACCAATTTTTCGAGGCAACTTTCTTACAGGAAAAGGACATGTCTAGGAGTTCTCAAAGGAGAGGGAGAGGTGGCTTCCCAGGAAAGAACAGGGAAAAGTGTCTAAATTGAACCTCCAATCTATGAGGACATGTACAAGCAAAACAAGTCAGGAAAGGAGTAGAAAACATTGCCTTGAACCCCCAAGACTCAACTGGAAGTAGAGGAGACCCTACAACTCAGAGCTGAGTAGACAGGTGATTTGATTTCTGTCCTTACAAGAGCAGCTCATGCAGACTGCAGCACTTGGTCCCAGGCTGGGGGCTCAGGGGGTAAAGGAGGCATGGTTTTCATGGCTACTGTTGATTTATTTTTCCAGCAAGAGATCTAGGTATGGTTCTTGCCAATCTTTTGCACTTGGGGTGAGGGGCACATGAATGATATTTAGGAGATATGATAAATAGTCTTAAATTTATATCTAAAATTATTGTTATAAAACCATATTATTTGATATAGAATTAAGAGTTGATTAAGATCTATGGAAGTAGAGATTTAGATTAGGGAAACCGAAGTTAGGCATTTGGCTATAATTTTTTCTTGTTTCATTTGTCATTCATCTCCTCCATTTCTGCTTTAATTTTCTCATGGAATAACATAGAAGAAAATCCAGACATACCATTTCACCCATAAATGCTTACTATGATCTCTAATATAGGGGAACTATTTTAAAAACTATTTTACCATTATCACACTAGAGATATGCAAAATAGTTCTTTAATATTATCCACTCAGTGTGCTCTATGATTCTTTTCACAGTTGATTAAAAAAAAGAAAAAGAAAAGATTGTGCACACCTTATATCTGGTTCTCTCTCTCTCTCTCTTTCTCTCTCTCACAGTTCTTTCTCCTTTCCCCTTTTGTTATTTATTTATTGAAGAAACTGAGTTATTTGTCCTGTACAATTTTCTGCATTATGGATTCAGCTGGTTACATTCTTTAGTGCTGTTCCTCTATCTTGTTTTGTATAAGTTGATGATAGATAATAGATCAGTTTTGGATTTTTTTTTCTTTGTAGATGCTTCCTATTTGTTGCTGTGTCCTTCCTATTGCATATCACTAGGAACATGGGAAAGATGGAGTTTTTCCATTTGGATGTGCAGATTCACCAGTGGAAAATTTCTTCTCAATCTTCCACTTAGTGTGGAGTTGCAGCTGATCATGGTCATTGCCATATTCCTTGTTTCATTAGGGGTATAAGTTGGTAATATTCTAAGACAATAAATTCTTTCTGCATTTATTAGCTAGAATTTTTCTATTGATCAACTTCTGGCCATTAACTGGTTGGTCTTCCCAAAAGATAGATTTACAAGAGAGTCCATATAAATGCTTTTTTCTTTCCATTTATCAGTTTTGGTGTGACCAATGTAGTATTTTTGCTATCATTATGCACTCCTGAATTTTAACTTTTTTTGATATAGTTCAACTCATTACAATTATTGTTATTCTTTCAATAATAATTATCCTAGTATTGGCCAGTGAGAATCTTTCAAATTGCTTTCTAGGTCTTTTTGACAATTCCCTGATAGTTTTGGTTAGCTTGCTTGTTTTCTGGTATGTTAAAAAATTCTAGAATCATCTCACACAATTTCTGATGAGAGTTGGAATCAGACTATTTTTTTCTCCAATGAAGCTTGGAAAAATATTTTGAAACTAAAATCTGAATGTTAGGTGTGACCATGACTACTTGATTTCTATTGCTACTAGGTATTTTTCTTGGAAATCAAAGTGAATTTCAATGTAGAAATTTTGTGTTTCCAAAATACAAAGCTAGAAAAATATATATTCTTTTTTTCGTATTTACTTATTTGTCATTATCAACTCATTAAATATGCATAGCTAATTTCTTTCAGTTAGGTATAAAGCAAATACATTCAGAGAATTTAGCTTCTGTTCCTCTCTCCTATTTTTTTTTTACTTTTCTCTTCTAAAAATTGTCTTAAATTTCATTCTTAAATGATACACACATACTTATATTGTCTCCTTTCTTAATTAACGGTATTTTATATTCACTATTTAAGCAACTTACCTTTGTTAGTGTAACAATATATAAAGACTTTATCTCCACTGTGTGTTTTCATAGTTTATTCAACCTGAATCTCATTGATTGACATGGGAGTTATTTCACCTTTTTCTTTTACAAATAGTATTGTAATAAACAGCTTTGTATATATGTCATGTTGCTTTTTTTGGGGGGGGGACAAGTTGAATGAGGAGTCATCATTATTATAATATCCCAGGGATTAGGTATGTCAACTTATTCCCTTAGTATACAGGTATTTCATAATGTTTACTGTGGGCCAAAGACTGCTAATTTGGTGGAAAGAGGGCTGGACAGAGCAGTGAGCAAAAGAGGCATGGTCTTTGCCCTTTGTGAAGCTTACAACTTAGTAGGGAGAGCCTGGGACTAATTTTGGAAATGAGTATATAATTAAAAGTGTAATAAATAATGTAAGGAAAAATAAAAGGAGAAATCTAGAGGGAACTTGGTTGATATTGATTGGAGAAAGCCTTCAAAAGGAAGGGCCATTGGGTGCATTATTGAAGGGGAGGTAGGGTACAGGCTAGGCAAAGAAGTGGAAGAAAAACACATGTAGCAGAATGGAATTCTGAGGCAGGAGAAAGGATCACATGACAAACAGAGGAAGGACAGTCAGTCTGGATCCTGTGGCTAAGGAGAAGTGTGATAAGAGAGATGATGTGAGGTATGTGCAAGGTACAGGGGATGATGGTCAGCAGGTCTTTAACTCCATCCTAAATTAAAGTGGTTGCCACCATAGAGTTGATATAAGTAGTATGATCCAATTCATTTTTTAAAATAACAAATATTCACTCTTTAAATATGTGTCCAGAAGGATTGGGGAGGGATAAGAGCAGAGGCACAAAGACAAGTCAGGAATAGTTATAGAAGTCAGGAGGTTGATGATAGATTAATCATGGTGAGATGGGGTCAGGCTGGAGAGGAGAATGGGTGGAGATAGAAAAGGTCAGAATCATTGCATGGGAAGTGAACTGGATGAGAGAGAAGAAGGAGGTGTTTAGAATAACTCCTTGGTTTTGGGCACAAATATGTGGCTACCTGAGGTGGGCCTAGAAAGAGTAGGAGGGAGAAATCATCAATTTAGGACATTTTAGTTTGAGATATCTATGAAAAATCCAAATGGAGACATAGGAAAGCTATGGGTGTGTCTTTTGGAAACTTTGGATGTACCATTGGGAGGTTGTGGACACAGAGCCCTTGCCTTGGAAGAAATCCTCCATTCTGTGTGAGGAAAAGTCTCCTGGACTTTATCTGAGGGCTCCAGGGGAATGAGGTGCTGGCTGAAAATTGAATTTCCTTAATAATTTACACTACCCTATAAATAAGTACAAACATATTTCAATTAAAAATTCACCCTCCCCAAATAATTTACACTCACAGCATTTCAGAACAACAGAGATGATATGTAGTCTGGCTCCTTCACTTAATTGAAAATAAATTTGGGAATTCTTGTTGCCTGTTAGTCTGCACAACCTGCTCTGTACAGATAGATTGATTCCCAGAAGAACATTGACTTCCTCACCAAAGGAGGAAATAATCAACTTAGTTCTCCTGGTGATTTGTCATCAATTTTATCAAGACATACTTACTTAATTTTTTTCATTTGCAAAATTAGTGCCAATCCTCAAGCTAATTCTTTGCAATTTCTTTTACAAATAGTAGAAGAGTTAGCTTACAAATGTAGGAAACAAATGAAAAGTTAAAACCATGAAGTAGTTCTTCTCTAAGGCCTTCTTTAATGTGAAAGATGGTTTCTCTTCCCACAGTTTCTAGAAGGACCGTGGTTCTTCATGAGCATCATTAAACTTTTCTCCCTTGGTGCAGCTATCTAGGAGGCACATGGACGTTCTCACTGGTCTTGATACTAATGACTATAAGGATGTTACTCTAGCTAGATGTGGCTATAATTAATGCATTTTTTTCCCTACATTTTCTGCTCTTTCCCTCTGGGCAAATGGTAGGATTGCAGGTATAGGTCTCCTGTGGGTAGGTGGAGCCATGTGATTACTTTTGGCAAATTATTTATAAGTGAAAATGATGCTTCACCTCCATGGTGGAGATTGAACTCAACAATGTAAAGTTCTCTGTAATGCTCTGCCTTCTGGTACAATGACTGGAATCTTTGAAATAGTTGCTTCTCTATCAGGCTGGATTCTGTAAGGAGAAGAGATGAAATGGACATGCAGCATGAGCAAGATATTTATCTTTGTTATTGTAAGCCACAGAGATTTGGGGGCTGTTTGTTACTGTAGACTAATTTAGTCTGTGCTGACTGCTACCCTGTGTATTCTGTTATCTGTTTTTTCTTTTTTATAGAGCCCAAATTGCTACACTTGGAGTGGAGGTGAGCTGAGCCATTCTCCTGCTGCTGACAGTCCTGCCTTTGTCAATGCATTCTGAGACAACAATGCTCAGACTGTGACAGTGGGGCAAAGGGCAGTGTGAGGAGCATGTGTCCAAGATTGTAGCACCCCATCAAAAGGGGTTGAAAAGTGGTAATAGGATTGAATCTATACTAACCAGTTATAAACTGTGTGGCCTCTGCTAAATCACTCAATCCTGCCATGAGTATTAATGGAATAACACATACACAGTCCCTAGAATGGTGCTTTGCATACAATAAGCTCTTTGTGATGATAGTGTGCATCATCTATAAAGAGAGAAAGTGAGAGGAAAAAAGACAAGTGTCTTAGTCCATTGAGCTGCTATAATAATACCTGTGATGTTTAATCTAAATTATCGACTTGATTAGATTGAGAGATGCTTAGCGTTAAGAGACTTTTGGGCCTGTCCATGAGGGTATTTCCAGAGATGACTGCATGTGGGACAGTAAATGAAGGGGGAGACCCATCCTGAATGTGGGTGGCATTGTACAATAGGATGAGGGACCAAGATGGAACAAACGGTGAAATAAAGAGCATACCTATGCAGATGCAAGCTCCATTTTTCTTGAGTGGGTGCCTGGATTGATGCTGCCATTTGAGTGCCATGTCCTCCAGCTCTTTAACTCTTCTAGGGTAGACTCTGCACATCGATTCTCCAGGGAATTCTCAGGCCTTCTGTTGTAGTTGGGGCTGCATCATTGGTTCCTCTTATTCTAAGGCTGCAGCTTCTAGAACTGAGCAGCTACTGGTTCTTCCAGCTTTCTGGTGTGTAGATGGCTATTATGGGATTATCCAGCTTCTGATCATGTAGGCTAATCTAATCAATCCCATTTTATAGTTATACCTATACATATCCTAATTCTCTTCCTCTAGAGATCCCTGACCAATGCGATATCATAGTTGAATGGCCTATAAAACAACATACATTTATTTCTTACAATTTGGAGACTGGGAAGTCCAAGACCAAGGTGCATGCAGATGCTATGTCTGGTGAGAGTCTATTTGTTGACTCAGATGACTCCTTTTCTTTGTGTCCTCACGTAGTGCAAGGGGCAAGGCAGCTCTCTGGAGGCTCTCTCTCTCTTTTTCCCTTTATGTCATTAGTTTATTTACAAACATATATAGTATGCTATGAGTCTCAGACAGTGTACCTCTTAAAACATTCTTCATATCTGTTAAATGGATGAATTAAAACATCTTTATTCCTTAAGTAGTTGGTGTCTTACTATAATAAAAAGGTGCAGCAAATCCTGGTCCAAAGTATGAGATCATCTTTTTTTTTTTTTTTTTGAGAGAGAGAGCGAATTTTTAAAAATATTTACTTTTTAGTTTTCGGTGGACACAACATTTTTATTTTATTTTTATATGGTGCTGAGGATTGAACCCAGCGCCCCACACATGCCAGGCAAGCGTGCTACCGCTTGAGCCACACGCCCAGCCCATGAGATCATTGTAATCAGTCAGCGCCACTTGTTTTCCATTGAAAATGGCAAATTCTTCCGGGGCCCTCCTCTTAATGGTTCTGATGGACTACCAAGGTGGTGAATCTCTGGATGCTCTGTCCCAACATGGTGCTGTGAGATCTGAGGAGTGCAGATGCCAAAGGCGGAAGAAAACCCTCACAAAGTCTCTTTCTTTTAATCTTGATCCTCTGTATGCAAAGACAGAAGGGAAGATGGGAAATGGGACCATAGGCTCTTTTTTTAAGGGCACAAATTCCTTTCATGGCAGTTTCACCTGGGACATCATACTCTTAGTAAAGTCTGTGATCAACTCCACCTGAGTGACTGCCCTGAAGAGAAAATTGGCTAAGGGCTCTGTTTATCAGTCTTCTAGGCAGTCCTCACAGGAAGCTGTTGATATCCCCAAGGGAAAGAGGGGGCATTAACCCAGGACAATTTACATCCTGTGTCTGTCAGCAGATTCCCAGCTTGGACACATGTTTTTCCTTTTTCAAGTAGGAGCAAACATTAAAAAAATTTCCCTTGGAATGCTTCTATAGCTCAAGGGGAAAAAATAACACGTTGCCTGGAGGACACAGAGAAAGAGCAATTCTCTAAAATAATTTTCTACAGGAATGAGGAGGATGTTTTAGAAGACATCTGCTTGGTGTCCTCAAAGAAGAGGCAAGAGAAAGTGTGTTCTATGAAATGGGGGCAGAAAGTCACATAGGAAACACATTGGTTCTGGAGAGGGTAGGGTCAAACAAAGCACCAGGGACAGAGTTCTTGGTTTCTTCTGCCCTACAGGGTAGCAGGGCAGCTCCTACAGGGCAGTCTGACAGCCAGTGATGAAATATGGGGAAAAAAAAATTAGCAAGGGGCCCAAAACTCCTGTCACTTCTACCTCCGATTCTCAATCCATTATCACCTCCCATACACTCCTGGAAACCCACCTGGAAAATGAATGCCTAAGAACCAACTTTTTATTCTTTGATCTTAGATTTAGAGTCTATTTAGAAGCCAGCAGTCTCTGACAGATCCTGGACAAAGCTATGGAGACCTCTTTTTGAAAAGATAAGCATGTCAAAAGGACTCCCACCCTCCAAAAAGGTCCAAACCAAACCCAAAACAACAAAGCCCTCCCTATTATACACCTGTTTTCATCTGGAATAAGAGCTAGTGTTCTTCCAGGAAACTGCCCCTGAGAAAAAGGAGAAATTATTTTGAAAATTCAGATTTAGATTCTCAAGAAAATGTAAGAGTACTGTAAGTGTAGGAAAGAGAAAGATCTGTGACAAGAAATTGATGGATTTAAATTGAAAAACATAGTTACCCAAAATAGAAAGGACACAGAAGCAGCAATGAAGAGATTAGGAATTTAGAAACTTGCCTGAGCAAATAATTGACTGGTAATTGCTGGTGGCTATTAAAGTACAGCACCAAAGTCTTCCCACAGGAAAAGGAAAACCATAGAGGTACAGAGAAGATGAGGACAGAAATGAGAAACCAAGAGTCAATTCAAGGACATCCACCTGCAATTAATGGGGATAACAGAGGGGGCACACGGATGATGTGTAGCACATACAGAATGGCAAAATTGTAGGTATGCAGCACATGCAATGTTCAAGTTTCTCAAATAGAACAGATCCAGAAATAGGTGGTAAAAGGATAAGCAGACACACCTTGGAAACTCCAAAATACTTTTTAAAAACAGCTGTTTATGCCACAGAAATTACTGCTACAATTCCAGACTATATAGAGTGCAATAACAATAACTTAAGAGTATTTAACAGAAACTTGAGGAACAGATAATTATTTTACTGAAACTGTTCCAGGAATGGTTGCAGAAGGGGATAAAATGTCTAAATTCCTTTTACAGAGGTGGCATAAACCTGATAAAAAGTGTAATAAAAGGGTTTAAAATATAAAACTGTAGGTCAGTCCCTAGGTTGAATATATTCAGTGTTATAACAGATGTCAGTTCTTTCCATTGATATGCAAACTTAGTATAATTCTGGTCAATATCCCAGGATGATTTCTTTTCGGAACTTAACCAAAAGATTCTAAGGTTTATCTAGAATTGAAACTTTCAAGGAAAGCCAGGAAAATTCTGGAAAAGAAGCGGGTAATTGTCTGGTAATTGCTACAGCCATTAAAGCATATCACAGTGTTTCAGTGATCAGAACAGCCTTGAACTGACCTCAGGGGAGACCATTTGTGGGGAGGGATGGAGCAGAAACACAGTCCAGAAACAGATGTATGCATGTAGGAAGATTTCTTAAATAATAAAAGTGATGTTCAAATCAGCATAAGCGAGGGATTATTACCTAGTACAATATATTAGCCCAGCACATTATGTATTTGGTAAAATACTAGCAACAAAAATTATGACAGTAATGAATTTAGATCTTATTTTTAAATTATTTTAAATTAAATAAATGTAAGATAATAAAGCCATAAAATATTAAAGGGAAGTGCAGGACAATAATTCTGTAATCTTTGTTGTGAAAGAACTAATTATTAAAAAAAAAAGAACCCAAAACCCAAACAAACAAAATCCCACAAAAACCCTCTTGAGAATGCAAAACATCATAATAAATATTTTAAAAGAAAGTTGTTTTTCTTTATTAAAGATGCTGTAGATGCTGGACATAGAACCCAGGGGTCAACTAGTCAGCCACATTCCCACCCCATATATCTGAGTTGGGAATATTTGACAAAAGATGAATATTATTAATGTGAAAAGAGCTCTTTCAAATCAATATTCAAGACACTGACATTTCAACTGCAGTAAGTGCTAAGGTCCATGCCCACATTTTGTCTTTAGGATTGAATTTCTTCGTCCCAGCAGACAAGAGTGTTGGGTTCTAAGAAAACACAATAGAACCTCTTTCCTGGAATGATTCTCTCCTGAAGAGATGCTTCTCCAAAGGTTGTAGTTCCTGCTAAGTAATAGCTTGCATTCAGTGATCAACTTCTCTTGGTGTTCCCAGTTCCAGGGGCAGCCCAGTGATGGACTACAGTCCTGTTACAGCTGCATCACAGGTGAGCTTCCACCTCTCCTTCTGCCCTCTTTCCCTGCAGGTATTCCTCCAAGAATCCGCTAAACCTTCTGTATGCAAACCTTTCTTTTAGAATCTTATTTCTAGACAACCTGACTATTTTTAAAATTTCATTACTCTTACAAAATACCTGAGATAATCAACTTATAAGGAGAAGATTATTTTGGTCCAGGGTGTCAGAGGTTTTAGCCTGTTTGTTTGGCGCAGTTGCTTTGGGGCCTGTGGTGATGAAAAACGTTATGGTGGCAAGTGCACGTTGAAGGAGATTGCCTACCTCACGGCTGTTGGGAGGCAAAGAGAGAGAGAGAAAGAGAGAGAGAGAGAGAGAGAGAGAGAGAGAGAGAGAGAGAGAGAGAGGAAGGAGGTGGGGTTCCAGTATCACCTTGAAAGGCACATTCCCAATGGCTTAACTTCCTCTCACTAGGCCTCTCCTCTTAAAGGTCCCACAACCTCCCAACAGAGCCACAGGCTGGCAATCAAACTTTCAACACGTGGGCATTTGGGGGACACTTATCCAAACCACAGCAGATATCAAATAAAAACGGACAAGGAACTTAAGCACAGATAACAAAAGAAAAAAAAAAGAAATCAAACAAGATGGCCATTAACATGTGAAATGTGGCTTCCCACACAAGAGACACAACACCAAGAGGTAGAGCTGTCTGGAAAGGTAACAGCACATTTCTGAATGGAAATTTGGGAGTACCTGTTAAAATTTAGAAAGGAATATGCTTTTTCTTGGCAATCTCTCTCTTGTGAATTTATCCTAAGGAGACAGCCATACAAATGTATTGGCAGGTGTAGTAATCAGAGTTCTCCTGAGAAAGAGGACCAATAGAAGGTGCGTGCGTGTGTGTGTGCGTGTGTGCGTGCGTGTGTGTGTGTGTGTGTGTGTGTGTATAAAGAGACTAACTATAAGGAATTTGCTTATATGATTATGGAGGCTGAAAAGCCCTAAGATCTGCAATCAGCAAACTGGAGACTCAGGAGAGCTGATAAGAGTAAGTTTCGGTGTGAGTCTGAAGGCAGGTAACAGACCAATGTCCTAGCTGAAGGCAGATAACAGTCAGTCTTGCTCAGCTTTTTTGTTCTACTCAGGACTTCATTTGATTGAGTGAGTCTCACTTGTATCCAGGAAGTCAATGAGCTTTGCTCAGGTCTATCAATTTAAATATTAATCTCATTCAAAAACACCTACACAGGGTCACCTGGAACACTATTTGACCAGATCTCTGGATCCATGGGCCAAATTAGCACATAAAATTAACCACCATAATAAGTGTGCATGTAAATGTTAGTTGAAGCATTGTATAAATCTATAGTCACCATGAGGTTGTGCCAAATGAACAGGAAGGCAGTTCTTTGGGGCCTGTGGTGATGAAAAACATTATGGTGGCAAGGGATTTTTTTGTCCCACATTATTGTTGGCACTCAGAACTCCGCCTCCCACCTCAGCAATAACCCAGAATATGTCAAAACCTTGCTGTGAGACTCCTGACCTACGCAGGGAAAGTGAGCCTCCCATTCCTGGGCCTTACATGCCACCAGTCTCAGTCTGGAACTTAAAGGCAAGCTACAAAATAACCTGGTCTGAATCTTTTACTGTTTCCTACTTACTCCAACACAGCTGCTCTTACCTTATCCTTCAAGTTCCTAAATCCTCCTTTCCACATCTGGGTATTATATTAGTATTTTACTTTTAGCTCTTAATTTGAAGCACCCTCAGACTCACTTTTGGGGCTTCACAAAGTTTAGATTTCTGTTGGGCACTGTACTCTTTATGGTATCACTTCCTATGTTCTTTGTAAAAATCTCCCTAATACAACCTAAATCACAAAGACCCCTACTTGATTATTCAGGGAGAGACATTTGGGCCTAAATCAGCAGATTGGCCTATCCTGCATATATACTGGGCATTTTGCCAACTAGCCAGACCTTCTGCATCCAGAGGAAGGGACACTCATCCTTTTGGCCTTCATTGTGAGCTCACAAGGTGGACCTATCACCATGTCCCATCTACAACGCTCAAGGTCTTTGATGGTCAATTGTTCCCAACATCAACCAATAAGGCCTCTAGATAGGTAGCAGAGACCAGAATGCTTCAAAGATTTTCCATGCTCTGTTTAAAGAAAACGTAGATTTCAAAGTGAAATTGGCACCAAGCAAATAAATGAGATGCTATTAGCCATCAGATCCCTCAATAGGTGGTAGAAAAATGTAACAGTACTGTGTTTTATTTTAGGAAGTTTTTTACTCTCTGGAGAAAGCATAACGAATAAGATTATTTTTCTTGTGACCAGTCTGTTTGATATTTAGCATTTTCATAGATTGTTAATATTTTCACAGGGGTCTCATTTCCTCTTAAGAACCAGCTCGCCAACACCCTGTTAGCCTTCCAGTTCCATAGACCCCTCATTCTTTTTCCTGACCTTCTCCTCTTTTAAATTAGTTTAAAAATGTTTTACAAAAGCACATTTTGCATGCTCAAAGTAAAAATTCAAACACTATAGGAAAGTATAACACAAAAAGGAAAAAATTCTCTGTTCTCATCCTTTTCACTCCCCAGAGATAACCACCACAAATGCTTGTGTCTTTCTAGAACTTTCCCTGCATAGACAATCAGAGAAACATATGTTGATAGACTGATTAATAAAATAATAGCTGGAAAATGATACACTTAATGCTGTTACTTGCTTTTTCCTATTTCATATATGATAGACATGTTTTCACAGCAGTTCTCAAAGTAGGTCTACTGCAATGTTCAATATTTTGTTCTAAAAAAAGCTATCTTTTTAAAACTAATATTCCACAGACTAACATGTAGATTACTTCACAGGTTTTAAAAGTGAACATTTAAAAGTGCTCCAGTGAATATTCTTATACATGAATCTTGGAAGAATAGACCTTGGGTACCAAAAAGAAAAAAAATTAAAATGTCTTTAAACTTTCATTTTTACTGATATAAAAATTTAATAGTGGTTAAATTGAGAGGAAAAATGTTGCTCTTTTTAAAATTTCTTTCATCAAATGACCTTCTTTTTTGTTTTGGTCTTCTATAAACCTGCCCTTAAGCTGTGACAAAATTAATCTTTTGAAAAATCTATGTTGATCCATGGTATTCATAGATTCTTTTATAAATCATTTAAACCATTATGTCTCATGGACACAGCTTGAGGCTGGCTGCATAACAGCACCCTCCCCTGCCTCTTTGAACGGGGCATTCTGGAGGTTTCCTCCCTCAGCCTGACTAGCTGACCTTTGCTGATTTTACTTGAAGCTATTATTCCAATCGACTCAGCCTTGGCTGACATCTGGATGTGTTTTATAACAGACTGTTTTCATAATTCCACAAAAAAGTTCTCAGGATTAATACTTGTTTATTTTCATCTTCCATTGGACCTTAAATAAACTAGTGGCCAATTCCAGTAGAACCCTTTACTGGAAGCCATTTTACAAAAGTGAAGGGGATGGTAAATCCATCAAAACTTGGGTTTCTGTTGCTTTAAAATCTCTTGCCAACTGAACATTATTCCAGAATGGTTGTAAAGTCAACCAATAGCTAAATACTTGGGAACATTTGCAAGTTAGCTAGGGTAGAAGCAGCCAGATGTGTGGATTGGGTATACGGTTACCTTCCCCTGGTGAGTGGGGGGAGGAGGGCAGGCAACAGGAAGAACAGGAGCACATATGTGCATGTATGGGTGTACAACTGAGCACACAGGTGGCAAGATATTTGGGGATATTGTGTCTTTTGTTCTCTCTGTTGTAGGATTTTCTTCCTCTTCCATCTGAAGATTTTCCCTTTGCTTCTTAAGATTCTGAGATTTCACATGCAATGCACCTAGATTTCAAATTCTAGTGTTAATACAGATCTTTGTTTTTGAAGAACTAGGATCACTGAAGGTATTAAGTTAGCTCTTCCCAGAGGAAAGAGACTAACCACTGCCAAGGAATAGGAAGTTTTTTTTTTTCTTTAAAATTTGTTCTTTAAAGATTTTTTTCTCATCAAGAGGCACTTTTCCCCCCTATAAACTTGCCAGTAAATTGTGATTAAAATAGATCATTTAAAAAGCCTATGTTGATCTGTTGTGATCCATAAACTCTTTTTTTGGTAGATTATTGTGAGTACACTGCAAGACTGGTGCCGCTGACAGTACCCATTCCCAGTATGTCAAAAAGCCTGTTGATTTTGCAATAACATTTGAGAATTTCAACAGTGTTGTCCACTGTTGAAATTAACTCTCTGTTAACTCTTTGATGACTGGTCTGACATATTCTTTGGTGGAAGGTGTATTTGAACAGATAGGATGCCATCACTTTTGGTGAATTCATGAAATCCTGCATCTTTTTCAAATGTGCCATTTTGTTTCTTGCAGTTGATTTGTATGGTCTTTACATTGTATTGGAAGAGCACAGAATTATGCTCCATCCTTAGGGGAAAACACTATCAAAATACACTAGGAAAGGACATTAATGTGGGCCGATGGTTTGGAAAACCGGCTCAACATGTGATATACTATAGTGCATTTTTCACCTCATTTGATTCAGTGACAAACTTCTCATCACAATGAGGAGGTCTGTGGTAGATCTAAAATTATTGATTTTCAGATGACAATAGTCTTTAAAAACATGAATATGTAGAAAGAAAACCTTCATTTGCACAGGTATGTATTCTAGAATGCCTGTGTGTGTGTTTATATGCATGTGTGTGTGAATATGTATGCTCACATGTCTATCCACAAATAGGAAGGGATCGCGAGAAGTGAGAGGGAATGTTTTATTTCCCTTTGGAATTTAGAAAAAATGCCCCAAATAAAGAACTTCTTGGGCTAGGGTGTAGCTCAGTGGTAGCATGCTTGCTTAGCATTTACAAGGCCCTGGGCCAGAACTTGGCACTGAAGAAAAGTTTTTCTTTCATCTTATTTTCTTAGACTGTTGAAGAACCAAAAAAGAAAATGAACAAATAAAACAAAACATAAACTTCAATATTAATTTTCTTGAGTTAAGGTAGGATTCAAATGTTGTCTCAAACCTATACATAGTGTCACAAAATTTCCACGTTTCATATAAAGTGTTACAGTATTAACTCTAAGCAGGCTGAAAATGTTGAGGAAGTATATTGTAATTTCCAGAGCAATCATTAAAAATGCAATGCAATGAAGTATTGTCAAAAGTCAATAGATGAAGTAAAATGGAATGCCAAACACTTCAGTAAACAGTAAGGAAAGTTGAGGTCAATTCACTTAAATTCTTTTGGGGCAAATAGTAGACCTGAGACTAATGGCAAAAAAAATACTAAGTGGGTTGGGAGAGGGGGAGGGGGGCGCAGAAACAAAAAGAAAACAATCTGAAACATTCTGCTAAAATTTTTTTTAGAAAGGTAGCTTGCAGAAGGCAGATAAAAATGTTTTTAGAACATCTATATGTGTAATATGAATTGTAATGCCTTCTGTTGTCATATATAACAAATTAAAACTAAAAAAATTCAAAAATGTTTTTAGAACAACTGCATAAGTAAGCTACCTAAATATTTTATCTAAATAAGATAATTAAGAAAAATTAATGTTTATATTTTCATGGAAGTGCAACTGTGAGCTCTGTATTGAAGATGAAAGAATGAGAAGCAAGGAGAATAAATAAATGAAGAGAACAAATACAGTACAGCATTTCAGGACTACTGAAATTATTAGAATTGACATCAAAATGCAACTATAATATGGATGAGATTTTAGAAGTTCTACAAAATGCAAAGGATGAAGAGTAATTTGGGTACTATGGTAAGTATAAATGAAAGGCAAATGTGTTCCAATATATAAATTAATCGGTGTGCTTGAAATACAGGAAAGAATACGTTGGAGTAGAAAATTATATTTAGGGAGGATTTTTTTAAAAAAAAGGTTGTAAAAACTGTCTTGAAATGGCAAAAGACCTAAATTATTAGGTCAAGAATATTCACCACGTCTTAGGAAGAAAACATAGGAAATCATCATTCATAAGACATATTCTGGGGACATAACTATACTTCAAAAATGAATAAAAATCTGATAAATACCAGGAATAAGATAATCATCTATAAGGCCCAAAAGATCTTTCTTGCTTCCATCTTCTGCAACAACATTTAGGGAGGAAAGACTAAAGAGAGTGAGAGTGAAAGATCATGACCTAAGAATTCTATACATTCAGGTCACATAGTTGTATGAAAAAGCAATAGAAAGAAATTTCCAAATAAACAAGGCAAAGATCAGTCCTTTGTAGTAGACTCCATGACTATCTTGTCATAATAATACAGAGAACTTTAAAATAAGTAGATGTACTCTATGGCCCATAAGAGAAAACACCATACAGAAGGATCTTTGGACACAGATGCTTATTACAACATTGTTCCTAGGGGCTAAACACTGGATATAAGCTAAACACTTTCAGTTAGGGAACTGTTAAATAAATTCTGTTTATCCTTATCACAAACTATTATGCAGGAGAGAGAGAGGCAGTAAGAGATACTAAGTTAGAGGGATTGGCATCTGATATGGTTGAGTAGGAAAAGCAAGCACATATGATATGATTCCATTTGAGTAATTCAACAATCATTGAAGAGCCTTGTCTTTCTATTGGCCTACCATCTACATGTAAGTGTTTGGTGTTGTACGTATATATATGTACATATATACAAATATACAAAGATGAATGTACATTTTTATGTGATTATAAAAGCAGAGTGAGGCTATGGAAATAACTACAACAGGCTGTTAGAAAGCACTGCTTGAGTGTGGGGAGCGGGGACTGGAGGGGGATGTGGAGCAGGTGGGAGGGAAGCAATTGCAAAAGATAATATGTTAGTGTGTTCGTACTTTCACATTGCCTTTTTATTTTGATTATGATAACTTTGCAGAACTATCTATATCTTACCAAGACAAATATATTCATTTATTCCTTTATCATTAAATAATTCTGTACATGTTTAGGAAAGCTTTATTTATCCTAGCATTATAAAAATGCATTCTTTTTTGGTACTTTAATAGTTTCCTTTATTATATTTAAATATTTGCCACAACTCAAGATAAAATAGGTATGAGCATATAAGTGGGAGACTATGCTTTCTTTTTCTTCAAGTTTAGCTGTTTTGGTGTCACTGCTTTATTGGTGGCACTGAAATGTTACATTTATATGTTCCAATATTTCCATTTGTTCTTTGTTGTACTTCTCGATTCTATTCTGTTCTACTTTTTATTTCTATATTTGCATTTAATTATTCT
Organism: Marmota marmota marmota; assembly: GCF_001458135.2. Taxonomy (NCBI): domain Eukaryota; kingdom Metazoa; phylum Chordata; class Mammalia; order Rodentia; family Sciuridae; genus Marmota; species Marmota marmota. The sequence continues at coordinate 11,106,857 of NW_026000000.1, read as the reverse complement.
AGTTTTTAATATTTGGCAGGGAAAGCCTAACTATCTTACACCTACATTTATTTTTTTTGTTATTGTTTTAAAAAAAATTACTGTATTTCTCAAATTTTGGGAAAGTGTTCAAAGTTTTACTGTGTTTGTATTAAATTAATTATTATCATGTGTGTAGTCAGCCTTCTGTTACTATGACAGAATACCTAAAATAATTAACTTATAAGGAGAAAAGGTTTATTTTGGCTCACAGTTCAGAAGGTCCTGTCTATGTTGACCTCCTTACTTTGGGTCTATGGCAAGGCAGCACATCATGTGGGATCACATGATGAAACAGAACTTTCCCTTTTGAGGGAATGCCTCAAATGACCTAAACACCTCCCATTAGTCTTCACCTCTTAAAAATTCCACCACCATTCTATAGAACCACGCTGGGGACCAATCTGTTAACACACAGGCCTTTGGGTGATGGGTCAAGATCCAAAATATAGCACTGTATGATATGTACTGGGGTTCCTTTCAGACAAAAGCATATCTCTCCATTTTCTTCAGTCTTATTGTAAATTTCTCAAGAGAGTAGGTGGGGCCTCTCCAAGCAAAACAAGACCCAAAAACTCTAAGGGAAAAGACTAATGGATATAAATACATAAAAATAAAATGAAAATTCACCAAGGGGAAAAATGGCAAGAGTTAAATTAAATTACAGAGTCAAGCTGGAAAAATATTCGCCAACCATGTCAGAAAAAGAACACGCAACTAACATAAGCCAGAAATTAGAAGTCTACCACCAAAATACTAAAAATCAGTCAACACATTGACAAAGTTCATGTACAGGCAATTCACAGAAAATAAAAAGGCTTAAATGATATAAGATTGTTGTTTACCTATCAGCCTGGCAGAGTAAATTGCCAGTTTAGCGAGATAAGGGGAAAGGACCTGACATACCTTGGTAGAAATGCACATTTGTACAATGCTTTGGAGAACAATTTAGAAGTTTGCAGCAAACAAAGGACAGATTCTTGGACCTTGCAATTGGTGCTCTAAGGATGTAGCCCATAGGCACACTTATATGTGTGCAGAAGGCTCACATGCAAGGGTGTGGCATTACCTACAAAGACAAAAAATCAGAAAACACTTAAAAGCCAGTCTATGTGGGTTTGAGACAATGCATTGTCTTGAAAGAAAAGAGTGAGTCTGAATGTGTTAGAATATATTGTTATAGAAAGGGGAGATCTAGATTCAGAAGGTTGAGTACTGAGAGCTCTCATTTAATATGAAAAAGATAGAAATACAATGAACACAAATGAACACATGGGTTTGCATATGCAAGGAAATTTCTGGAGGCACACAAAAACTTCATGATGGTTAAGTTGTGCAAAGAGCCTGGAGGCATGGTTTGTGAAGGAGATTTACTATTCCATTTTTTACCTTTATATAGGATCTGGTGTTTTTTTTTTTTTTTCCTAAACCATGCTTAGCTTACTTTTCAATAAATAAAGAGGATTAGATAAAAATCTGAGCGTGAATCTGAGATGCGAATCATTAATGTTTGATAAACAAATAATATAAAACATCTCTTTTGAACATTGATTGTGATTTGCTCAGTTGGCTCAGTTATGGGCCCCCGAGTTTGCAAAAATTTGAATTCAGTCCCATTATGCTTTTATATTTCGTGAGCAGGTGGTTTGAAATCCAGATGTGAGGGGAACTGCATGCCAGGACTCAATTTCAGTTTTAAAGAGAGAGACTTAGGTTGATTAGCCTTGGTGAGGTGAACCTTTACCGAGAAGGGCTGCCTGGTCGGGGAGGGGAAGGGGGCGAGGACAGTAGGAGTTGCTTTTCCTATCGTGAAGCAGATACTTGCTGGACTGTTGCTCTTTCTTCCTTCAGTTTCTTAGGGATGCAGGTTTTAAAATGATTCTCTGTTCCTTTTCTGCACCAAGGAATCACAGATGCTCCTCTACTTATGATGGTGTTACATCTCTATAAATCCATCCTAACTTGAAACTATAAGCTGAAAATGTACCTGAGTTGACATGTATACTTAACTTACTGAAGATCAGAGTTGAGCTTAGCCGAGACTACCTTAAATATGCTCAGAACACTTATGTTAGCCTATTGTTTGTGGGGAACATTTTCTAACCCAAAGCCTATTTTATAATAAAATGTTGGATATCTTAGTGATTTGTTGAATACTGCACTGAAAGCAAAAAGCAGAATGGTTATGTGGATATGCTTTCACACCATTGTAAAGTTGGAAAATCCTAAGTGGAGCCACCGTAGGTTGGGGACAGTCTGTACTTTTGTTTCTACCCTCTTTGGCATAAAAATTTTAATTATTTTCTTTGCCCTTGGTCTGAACAAGGTTAGAGTCAATTTCTTCTTACTACATCTTTCCAAATTGCTGGCTGTAAGGCTGTCTGTGGGAGTGCTGCAGAAATAGGTCGCATTCTATTAACAGGATGATTGCTCGTATATCCTTTGTGAGTTCTGAGAGTGCTGAGAGCTTTTTCGAGTAGTCTGGAGATAATACCTTGGCCTTGTCCACTTTTGAAACAAAGCAGATGTGGGATAATTAGTTGTTGGTTCCATATTTTTGGAAGACATGAGTAATTTTTTTTTCCTGAAAGAATGTACAAAGCAGATGCATTCCACTACAGCAGGATGAGGTGCTGTAACAGGAACATGCACAGAGTTTTATGGGAATGGAGGAGAAAAGACCAGGAAGGATGCAAAGGATGAGGAAAATGGTCCCAGAATTGAATTAGAGAAGACATAGAGGTATGAGAGAGAGTGGAAAATAGCCCTTAATTTAACAGGCCCAACTAGGTTAAAAACACATGTGTAAGAAGCTCCCAGGGAGGTGGAACTGTCAGGGGGTCTTGATGACTTTAATGAGTACAATGGGAATGTTTTCTACTCTTTTCTTTCTGTTAATCCACTCTCTTTGGAAATGCAGAGACCTGGCTCTGAGATATAGCTCCTGTAATTATCAGGTGTGTATCAATAGGTAAAATTTCTAGAGTGTCCACTACCCCATTAATGGAATGTAAATATTTAGCATCAGCTTCTCAAAATCTTGTGCCTGGCACATAGTTGTTGTTCAACAAAGTCAACTTCTTTTTATTCTTTATGGATTCCTTTTATCTGAGTACTAATCATTCATCATCTTAGAATCCAAATTTTTTTTCTGCATTTTGAGCCACTCATATTATAGTACAAATGTGGCCATTCAACATCTCTGAATGCTAGACTTCAACCTGAATAACTAAAACTTTGATAACTTTAAACAACTAACATTGTCTGAGCAAGTTACTCTTTACTCAGACTTCTGGATACTTCTGTCATCTATACTGTGATGCACCTGGGCTTTGATCAGCACAGTCTCAAAGACGGGTGTTGAAATTAGGTCTGAGGTGTAAGTGACCAGCAAGGTCACCACGTGAACAATGAGCTCAGTCAAATCTATACTTATGTCCTCCAGTCTCAGACAGGTCATTACACATCAAAATCATGTGGTTCCCCACTTTGTAAATATTTTTTCCCCCTGGTAGAAACATATTCTTTTTTCTTTCTTTCTTCAGTACTGGGGATTGAACCCAGGGATGTCCTGCCACTGAGCTAAGTTGCTGAAGCTGGGCTTGAACTTGTGATCCTCCTGCCTCAGTCTTCTGAGTGACTGAGATTATAGGAGAGTGCCACCATGCCTGGCAAAACCTATTCATTCTGATATTCATCTTAAGATATTTATATTTTTACACTAGTGCAAAGTGCCTGTGTGTGTGTGTGTATGTATGTATGTGTGGGGATGTGTGTGTGTGTGAGAGAGAGATGGAGAGAGAGAGAGGGAGAGAGAAAGAGACACTGAATGTCTTCTTTGGGAAGAAAATGTGGGTGGCAGGCAGGGACTCAGCTTTTTGTTCTTAAGCAAGGAACAGCAAAGGGCCACATGCCTCCTCATGGAAGATGGACTTTGCAGACTGCATGGGGGAAAGTGCTGTGTGATGTTTGTAGGTGTCCTGGGAGAAGTCTCTCATTGCCTGGGAATTATTTATGCTTCCCTTTATAATGCTTCTGGAAGAACAGAAAGAAAAACCTATTTCCTGAATGAGATAAGAAAATTTTTGATTGGGTGTCATTATTGAATCAGCCCCAAATGATAACAAGAATTATGCTTGGGTGTCACTATGGACCCATCATTTTAGTCCTAATAAAAGAAATAAAAGGGCTCAGAAGACCCTCTCCCCATTTGAAATGGTCATTGCTCAATAGATCATATCCAGTTTACCTTTGGTAGCAGGCATCCCATCTGCTTTGTGCCAAAGAGGAGGTAAACTGTGGTTCTGGGCCCTGGCCACTTAGAGTAGGGATCACTGAAGGTGAGATCCAGATGTCCCTTGTTACCAATTTTATAGAAATAAAGGGACACTAAAGCCCCTTAATCTTGACATTTTTGTGTCCTTGTAATAAAAAGAATCAAAGTGAGGTTGGGCCTGTAAGAGTTTTCCTGTGTCGGGAAGATCCTTACAGCTGTAGGTGGTCCTCTTTTAGCCAGAGGACTTAGATGCCAGTTGTAGGCCAAGCAAATTCTCTCCCTCCTTGGGGCCAGTGCTTCATGTCACTGACAGTGAAACAGTAAGACCCAGACCTGATCTTAAAAAGTCATCTATCTAGGGGTATTTGGAGCTAGGCATAGCCCAAAGATGTGAGCCAGTGGGTGTGAGTAGAAAATCAGTAACCCAGGTAAGACAAGTGCTCTGCAGCCAGCCAGGCAGGTGGCTAGCTGGGGACTGGCACAGTTATCCTGAGGGTAGGAGATGGTGATTAGGAGACTGCTATGGTTTGAACAAGTTCTTCAGATTCCATGTTTGTATTTAACCCCCCAATTCACATGCTAATGTTACTTACAGGTGGGGACCTTGGAAGGTGATTGGGTTATAAGCATGCTGCCTTCATGAATAGATTAATCATTCCTAGGTTAATGTGCTATTGAGGGATTAGCTTTGTTATAAAATAGAGCTCCCTCTGGCAAGCTTGTTCAGTCTCATCATGTGATGCTTTTTGCCATGTTATGATGTAGGGAGAAGGCCTTCCCCAAGTGCTGATGTCATGCTCTGGGACTTTCCAGCCTCCAGAACTGTGAGCTAAATAAGCTTCTGTTCTTCATAAATGTCCTGGTCTTGGGTATTTTGTTTAGCAGCAGAAAACATTCGAAGAGAGAGAGGCCTCACAGGGAAGACTCATCACATAGAAGGGGTTATTTTCTGTAGAACTTATAAGTCTGCCTGTGCTAAGGACTACAGTTACACTGAGATCCTGTCATAGATTAAAGTCATAGCACATCAGAGGGGAAGGAGTGAACTTGGGGATTGTTGAGGCTGATGCTCTGACCGGAGAGATGAGGAATGAAGACAATTAGGCTCCAAGAGGGAGGCTGGAAAAACCAACCCTCCTGGCGTTCAGCCCGGTGACCCTGGGCCACTGGATGGGGCTGCCTGGGTCCAGCAGCACAGTGTAGAGTTCATGTATCTTACAGACTGGATACTCCAAGAGCCATGTGGGCTAGCCAACTTGGGCCCTCTTCTGTGGAGTGGGCCACCCCAAGGGGAATTTTAGGTGCCCCTAAAGGGTGTGTCTGGAAGCACTAGAAGGGTTCACTGTGGGAAACAGCTCCCTCTCTTGGTGTCAAATGAAGAGACACAGGCGGCCAGGGTCACTATTTGCAAAAGACATTTCCAAATGAAATAACTTCACTAGTAATTTATAGGCAGGGAAAGTAGTCAGAGTGGTCACCAAAGAGTAGATTAATGATCCCATTATCAAATATCTTGGGTTGAGCATTCTGGAAACGAGTGTTCTTCCCCTTAACAAATGACAGCTGGCCTTTTCTATAAACATAGCTGCCTCTGAGCTTCCCACTGAAGTTGGAGGGGCTCTGTGGTTTATCATAGAACTTCCAGAACCAGGCTTTGGCTTTTTTCCCCCCTTTGGTTATGACATTCCATATCTAAGGGATTAGTGGACACTTTAATGTTCCGTCTTCCTAAAATGAGGAGATGAATTCTTCTTGGAATCTAGAAGACGACCCAGAATAAACTAGAAGGAAGAAAAGAAAAGCTTGATCTACAAAAAGAAATATCTATAGTCAGGGCTCCTGTATCTTACAGACTGGATATTCCAAGAGCATGAAAAATGAGTTGTAAATGGGAATCCCAGGAAATATCACATCCCCCAAAGCCTTCAATCAGCCATTCACTCATCAGACATGATGACCTGGTAGCAGTGTTGTTACTGCATGTCAGTTTTAAATGAAATTCCATTTCTGCAAGAAGGAGCCCTGGGTGACACTGAGCTAAATCCCTGATCTCAAGAATCTCACCATCTAGGTGACGAAATGGGGTGAAGACATTTGACATGCAGAAAACACAAACAATGAGTCTTTGAGTTCAATTTGAGTAGAGAGATGGGGTCATCAGGGACTATTTCTCTGACAAAGCTGGACTTGAACCTGACCTTGAAGACTGTGTTAGATTCAGCTTTGTTGAAAGGAAAAATCGCTTTCTGTGAAAAATGATGCATCTTAAGGACCCTCTGGGGCTGTTTTGTCCCCAAGTTCAAGCCCCTCTGTCCCCAAGAACCGTTCCATGAGGGGTTGATTTTAATGATGATAGTGTGGGATTTTCCTTCCTTGCCTTGCCAAGGTGGTCTCAAAACCTACCAAGTTAGATCAAGAGATGATAGTGGCGCCACGGAGCCTGGTTCTGTACTTTTCTGCAGCACCGAGTTGGGTGACACATGAATCAGAGTTCTTGGCTGTAAAGACACTGCTGACTTTCTGATAAGTCTTGGAATTATGGCAAGCACATGAAGGGAAATTACTTTTCTTATTTATCTAGCCTAAAATTAATTAGAGCTCTCTAAAGTCTTTTACTACTTCCTTATCCTATCGCTTAGGGTTTTATGATTATATAGCCAAATCACCCAAATTTCCCAGGAGATTTTGTTTTGAAACCACACATGGTAGAGAAAAGCACAGGAGTAGGGGAAAAGAAATCCCTCCTCTGACCCTGAATACCAGAGGACTATGTTTTTTTTTTCCCCCTTCCAGGACAATTTTCTCAAGAAAACAAAGAAAAGCAAGCAAACGGGGGACTATAGCTACATACTGTGGCAGGAGTGGAATAACGGAGGTCTGGCATTCTAAGATTTGTAGGTGCCTCCAGTAAAGTGTTGTAGGTAAGAGAGAAAATGAGAGCTTTGGGAAGAGGGGCAGGTAGATAGGGATTTTATAGACTAGCAAGAGGAATGCCAGTGCAACTACTGCAGCAGAGTGGTAGGTCAGGCCCAGCAGCCCTGCAACAGAGAAGTGCCTCTAGCACAGAAAGGTGCAGGTGCTGTGCACATGAACCCGTGCTACAGTCCAACTCTAAGACGGGGAGATTTGGTAGCTGCTTTGTGAACCTAGTGCAGAGCTGGGGGTGGATAACTAGACCTCACTCTCCAACCCCAGCCTCTACTACCATCCACCATAGACAAAGGAGAGAAGGATCCCAGCTCTGAGAGGCCAGTCTGGGGGAGGGCTGAGCCTGGCAGTCAACCAGCACTCAGCAGCAGGACACATATGGTGGTAGGTGGGTGGGATTTGGCAGCTGATGGTGCACAGTATTAGTGAGAAATAGTGCCTCAGCATGGGACCAGGGTCCTTCTGATATGGCTGCCAGCTCTGTGACATTTCTCCTGTTAAGAGGTGGGTCTTTGAGCCCTTTCCTTAAATCTGGGTGGGTTTTGACTGCTTCCATCCATGCAGTAGGGCAAAAGAGAGAAGGGATGTCACCTGGTTCTTTTGATATGCATGGCTTTGGGACACTTCTGGTAACAGAGCTGTCCTGATGTGAAGCTATGTGAAGTGGCTTCAGTTGACAGACCCTGTGTATTAGTCCATTTTCTGTTTTTAACAACGATACCACAGCCTGGTTAAGTTACAAAGAAAAGAGGTTTGTTTTGGCTCATGTTTCTAGAAGTCCAAGGTCCTAGGTTGAGAGGCCATCTGGTGATGACCTTCTTGCTGAAGGGGTTCTGAGGTGGCTCAAGGCATCACGTGGTGAGAGACAGGGAGTTTGTGTATGTGTGTGTGTCTCTTCTGGGCTGTCTCACTAGGATTCAATCCTGGGGTACTGTTTTCATGAACTTATCTCATTCTAATCACTTCCTAGAGGCCTCACCTTTAAATACCATATTTGGGTTATATTTCTACCCTGTTAGTACTCAGAGTGAGATTAAGTTTCAGTGCGACATTTGGGGGATTTCAAACCATATCCTAACCCTCTGAGCTTGGTCTTGGGGTCATAACCATCCTAACAGCAGCTATGTCAATGGAGAAGCTTAGCAGGGGCAGGTCATTCTCCTTGTACCCTGTCAGAGCTCCTGAGCCACAGATCCCATGTGAATGATAAGATAATTAGTTCATGCCCACTGAGTGCAAGGACATCCTTGGTGTACCTATAGATAACTTCTGTGCAACCCACACACTTAGGTCTCTCTATTCCCGTGTCATGTCCCTTGTCTGCTTCCAAGTGATAAACTAGATAATGGCCGTCCTCACTCAAGGATGAATGTAGAGAAAGAGAAAGAGAAAATGTACTGTGCCTCCTGGATAATGCTCCTGGGGCTTAGTGGAAATTATGAATTATCCTAATAGAGTAATGTATATAGATTAGATTAGAAAATAATTAGGTTAAAAAAGAAAAGAAAACTTGGTATCTTTGGAAAAAAATGCAAGACACCATGGATAAAAATGCACTAAAAATAATTAAATCCTGTGAGCTCTGGGGCATTAAAATTTTAATTAGAAATTAATTAAATCAAAATTCTAATTAAAATTATGGAATAATGCCTACAAAAACAGATTAATTTTCTGCCAGAGGACATCTACAGGGTTTGAAGAAAACTAATTCTGTTTGCAGCCAAGTTATTGTGTAAATGTGAGAGCAAGAAAACAGTAATTTTCACATGTGCATGAGCCTGGAAAGTTTTTCATCTACAAACCATCCCTGAAGGCTACATAAATGACTGGTGGATATGTCAAGGGAAACATCTCTGAGAAGCTATTAAAAAAAGTTCAAAGATGTAAGGGAACAAATTGGAGTCTCCCTGAGACCTTGTCTCTCCTCCTAAGTCTGCTAATTTCACCTCCTCAAGTCCCTTATCTCCACCTCTTCTCACCGTCTTCCTACAGGACCTAAGCTGCAATCCACTCGATTGCTGAGACTTCTGACGTGTCTCTAGTCTTTACCACTCACCACTTCTTTTTTACTCCCCCACATCAGGGAAAGAGAAGAAGCATAGAAGTAAGAGCATATCTCTCTTTTAGCTTGGAATGTCTCTGTGGCTCCCTTTCCGGACCTTTGGTGGGTTCTCCCCTCCCGTTCTGTATTCATCCTCCGGCTAGCTTCAGCTGTAATGATCTCCAGACATCCTGCCCGCTCCCTCCTTAGTGGTCATTTGTCTGGTGCATTCTTTCTCCATCCACATGGAGCCCATGCCAGACCCTGTTCTTCCAGCAGCCAGTGTTTGAGGGAGGTGATTGTGCATCTCAGCTTAGGACTGTCCCCTCACTTGCCCCTAGGTGTGGGGAGGCTTATCACCCTAGCCTTAATAACCAGCCCTCGGCCAGGTATGCAGTATCTGTGCTATCATGTCTGTTGGAGGATTGAATTAGACCTTCAGTGCTGTGAGGAGGTTTTTTTCATGCTTTGCAGGACTCATCCCTCACTGAGACTGTCTCTTGTTGGTCCTTGAGTTCTTTGCACATCGTGGGTCCTGTGGGTATAAATGCTATTTGACAGACCTCTCACACTTCATTCTGGTGGGAAGTTTGGGGATGAGCAGGTCCCATCTTGACCTCATTCTTCAATTCAGGGGCATGAAGTTTTCTCTAAAACCCTGGGCAGGGGCAGAGTCTTTCTTGTTCCTGTTGAGCTTTGTGCAAAACATCAATTTAATACTGCTCACTGCATTGTATTTTAATGTTAATTTATGTTTCTCCTACTTCCACTGGGGACATTGTAAAAACCCTGAATTGTGTTTGATTCATCTTTGCTGACCATGTGAGCCACAATGTGCGATAGCTGGGAAGGATGGATAAATATTTGTGGAATGCATGATTAAATAGGAATTCTGGAGGCTCTAACTTGGCTCCTGGCCAGAGGCTGCCTCGCTTTTACATCTCCTGGTCTTGCCTAGGCCACCTTCTAAATTGGTTTGAACCCTGAACTTCTGAGAGTGGTCTTTTACTCCAGGTATTGCACACAGAGAAACTAGTAAATCTGACAAATGGGAGAAAAAAGCCACACAGATGAGCACACAGGGGTGCTCTGTTTTAGAGGACAATGACCTGTTTTGCCATCTCTGAAAAGGAAGTGAACAGGTGCTCATCAGAGCCTAAACTTCACCTTGAGAGGAATCCACAGCTTCTCACCCTTTGCACACGTGTCCCAGCACCTGGTGGTCCCATCGTGCTCTCTGCTTTGCACAGTTCTCCATGCTGTGCAGGGAGGCAGGCAGGGGAGCACCTGGCAGGTGGCAGTGAGTGCACAGCAACCTCTGGAGAGAAAGATGATAGGTGAGGCCAGTGGGCCGACCAAGGACAGTAGCCTCTCTCCTGGGGGCTCTAACTTGGCTCCAGCAGTCACCCATGTTTTGCCTGCAGGGCAGAGTCCCCAGAACACTCTGCCCCAGAGCAGAGGCTGCCCTCCACTGAAATCAGTAGGTACATTAATCTCTGCGATTGGAAGACTTTGTGATAAATCCTATAGACAAACAGAGTGATCACTTGCCCTCAGAGGGTTAGCAATTGAGAAGGAACAGTAGTCCTTGGAAGGATCCCTGGTATTCTGTAAGATTGTCAAAACTGCTCTCAGTATTGGACCCTTGATTTTCTGAGTCTGGCTTATTTCACTTAGCATGATGTTTTCCTCTTTCATCCATTTACTGGCAAATGCAATATTATATTCTTCTTTATGACTGAGTAAAACTCCATTGAGTATATATGCCACCTTTTCTTGATCTATTCATCTATTGACCAGCATCTGGGCTGATTCCATAATTTGGTTATTGTGAATCATGCTGCTATAGACATTGAAGTGGCTGTATCACTTTTAGTATGCTGATTTTAGTTCTTTTGGTAGTGGAAGGGGATCAAATATCATAAATATGTAGGGAAGATCAGTGGAGAAGTAGGAGAAGGAGAGGGAGGGAGGAAGGAAGGGAAAGGGGAAGAAATATGGAACGAATTTAACAAAATAAAACTATGTGCACATATAAATGTACCAAAGGGAATTTCACCTTTATACATATGTAGAAAGTACCAATCAAAATAAATAAATAAAGGAGCAAAAGGAAGATCGGTAGAGAAGAGGAAAAGAGAATTGGGGAGGGAGGAGAGGAAAAGGTGGGGGGAATGGGGATTACAATTTAATTCCTTGCATTATATGATTTTGTCAAAATGAACCCAACCACTATATATAATTATAATGCTTTAATTTAAAAAGATTAAAAACACAATTAAGAAATTGCTGTCAAATACTCTGATAGAGGTGGGTTCAAAGTGTAGGAGAACAGAGAGAAGGAATATCTACTTCTCATGAAGAGGGCTAGAGTTGGGGGAGGCTTCATGAAAGAAATGGCACATGTGTTGGACTTTGAAGAATGAGTATGACTTTAGAAGCCAAGAAGGACAAGAGAGGAGAGAAGAAAATGGCCTGAGCAAAGGGAGAGGAACCAGAGAGTGTTCTATACACTGAGAGCAGAGGGTCCTGGGAAGTGGTGAGTGAGTCTGGAACTGCAGCAGGGTATTTAAGGTCTTTGGTGCTGGCTATGGAATCTGGAATTTGTCTTGTGAATAATGTGAAGATGTTCTATTGGTGGAGAGAGGAGACCTGCTGGGCAAATGATGAATTGATGGGTGTGGGGGGTCCTGGGGCAGAACCCTGGAGTTTGAAGGACAGGGCAGTCCAAGCAGGATAGAGAGCTAGATGGAACAGAACAGAGAAGAAGAGTTCCCTTTAGCTCTGCGTATGCATGAAGCTGGAGAGCAAGGAGGATGTGCTGAAATTCTGCAGCCTGAGCTCAGCATTTCCTATCACCAAAGGACAAATAGAATTTCTACGACTTTACTTAAAGATTCAGAATCTTTCAGGATTAGAAATACATATACATGTTTTTACATCTGCTCTCATGCCCTGTTGTACAGAAGCTAAAACAAGAATCCAGGTGATGGATAAAGATTTGTTTAGAGAACAAGTCCATAAATTTGGACTAAAATCACTAGATTTCTGGCCTGAGTGTTCTAGAAATGCTGTACAAAGTCAGTTTAGCATAGTGATGGAAGCACAGGTCTGGGGTCAACCTTGTCAGGGCCAAATCTCAGCACTGTCACTTAGCAGCTGTGACCTTGGGCAGTGGCTCAACCTCTCTGTGTTTTAGCCCTCTCCTGTGCAAAGAATGACCTAACAGCATCTATCTCCTTGCATTGTTTCATTAGAATGGGCCTAAACAGCATTATATGGAAGTTGGCTTTTACTATTGATGCTGTTGGTGTGGAATTGATAAAAGCAAGATAAAGCTTAGAGGAGGCTGAAAAGAAAGCAATTTAATCATAAATCCAGGCAAAAAGCTTGTATATAAAATTAAACATAAAAAGCCCGGCTAGTAAAAACAGAGCACTGTTTCTGGCAGAAGCATTATTTTCCATTGTAAATGCTATGGTTATTAAGTCCTTGTGTGAGTTTTGGCAACTTTTCATTTTTTTGGAGGATATTTTCAATAGTTTTGTTTCCCTCTGACCACCCTTACATGATTTCATAATGCTATTTGGAAGAAATTATGGGAGCAGAGAGCCCTTAATATGCAATATTAAATGTATAATCTCAGAGTGTTTTAACAGTGTTGTCACTGATGTGCTCAGAATGCTGCTGCTAGTGTGTTTTCACCACACTTTCAAATTGTGACATTTTCCCAGCAAAGTATTGCATTCTGGAGAGTCACAGGAAAGGGGTTATGATTTATATTATACATGGTATCATAGCATGCATTTTATTTTTTAATTTTATTTGCTAACTCTGTGTTTAGCACACAGTGAGAATATCTTGTATATTTGGAAGCTATATTTGGTAAGCCCTTTTGAACTGCTTGGCATAACTGTGACATAAACATAGGTCATTATTTCTATGATTTATTTAAAAGGATGGTTCTAATATTGTGCTCTGACTACAGTTTTTTCAGACTGTGGAAGAATTGAGGTTAACATGGTAGTTTGAAAATTCACTTCATGACAAAATTTGGCTATGTTTACCCACTTTCAGATTAACCAGTTATGTGATTACAAATATATAGACATTTGGCCTTAGGTTTGCAAAAGTGATTGTTGTAATTGAATTAAATTGTCTCATTCGTATTTGGAACTGTGTAGCTATATCCTTTGCTGTGTCTACAATCCCTTCCATTAGTAATTTTATTTATTCATTTATTGTGGTGCTGTGGCTTCATGCATGCTAGGTAAGTATGCTACCACTGAGCTACACCCCTGGCCCCTTTTATTTTTATATTTAGACAGGGTCTTGCTAAGTTGCCCAGGCAGGCTTTAAACTTGAAATTTTCCTGCCTCAGCCTCCTAAGTAGCTGGGATGATGGGCTTATGCCACTACAACCAGCTCCCACTGGTAATTTTAAAGAGTCACAAATACCATGAAACAAGCACCATTCAAAGTGGTGCTCCAAATGCTCTTGTAAATCCATTGTCCACCAATTGGATTGGTTCATTTGCTTTCAAAACATACATTTTTAACTTGATGTGCTTTTGATGGCTTTCCATTTGCCAAAATCAATCCCCTAGAATGTTGTCCTGTGGTTGTTTTTTCTGCTCAGATATGAAGTCTTTAAATATTGGGCAACTTCATCTCATCCTGCCAACTTCAAGAGAGGCAGTTCCCGGGGATAGTGGAACTATAAGCCACCCTAGACCTTGCTTGGGATTTTGTCCAGGAGGTTATGGGAAGAAATGACTGGAAGCTGATCTCATGGGTTCATTATGATTATGTAACACTTGGAAAGAGCTGGGACCCATGTGGTTCAGTCCCTGCGTGAGCTGTGGTAAAAAAAAATGCAGTCTAGTTACCAATGGATATTTCAAAAATAACTCAAATATTTTTTCTTATATTTGTTTTTAAAAAGAGAGACATACAACTGGAAACATCGCTCTAAGTCTCTTTTTGATTCTCCTCTCCCACGTGCCCTAAGGTTGGCTCCCTTCTTGTAAAACTCACTTTAACTCCACCCCATTTTAGCCTTCTCTAAAACATATTTTTCTTCCCTGAATGGTAATATATTATACCATATTCTGAATAAATAAAGTCACAAAGAATCCATGAGGCAAAAAAGAAACTTCTTGGAGGCTAGCACTGAGGGGCAAAGCCAAAGAGTAGAGTGCATGAGGCAGATACTTCCTAATAAGCAGGTGCAGAGAAGGGCTAGTGTGCATATTTGCTCATCTACCAGCACATTCTGCTTTGAATGACTTGGAAACTCAACATTTCACTTTGTCTTCTTCTCATGAGGCCTTGCTTAACTGCAGAGAGCCCTTTCTAAAAGCCTGTTGAAGAGGCTAGTGCTTTTTCCTCGGGAATGTTTTTAGTAACTGGAACCAGCATATCCTAGCAATACTCTTGAGGAACATCTGCTACCTCTTGCCACTCATGCTGACCTTCCCAGAGAAACTTCTCAATGAAACTTATAGATGAACCTTCTAGACAATGTAAAAAAAAATTTCTTTATTGCTTTCTAATAGCTCTAGACTATGTATAACTCCTAGGGGAGCTCAGTGATTTTGAAAGGGGAGAAAGAAGAAAAAAATATGTCTAGTAAGTGTGGTGTTGGTAAAATGAAACAAACAACAAAAAAATTCTGAGCAAGGGGGTTGAAAATGGCAGGAAACCTGCATCACTAATCTGCCTATGTTCAGTCAGGGGTTCTTTCCTCTTCCTTAGTTCTCTAAGCCATGGGCCTGACTCAAGTCACAGCATCAGGCAGTTGCTCTCAAACAAGGGGAAGGTTCTTTGGAACTAATCTGAAGAACAGGTGTGCTTCACCAATAAATCCACATCCTTGTTTTCTCACTGTTTGCACTAAGGACATGCAAGGTGTACACAGCACATGGCCACAGATCCTTGGGTCCAGTTATCTCTGGCAAGTTCCTTCCTAACCAGAACCTGGCTTCTCTGGGTTCTATTTCATTTATTACAGTTTTGGAAGGTAAGTTGTCTTAACATTCATGTTTGTCAAGTGGGTAAGCCTGGGCATAAAAAGGATTCTGTTACTCTGTTTTTCATTGCTGTAACCAAAATACCAACAAGAACAACTTAAGAGGATGAAAAGGTTTTTTTTTTGGCTCAAGATTTCAGAGGTCTTAGTCATTCGTCCATTGATTCCATTGCTCTGGATTTGAGGTGAACAGAACATATGGTAGAAGAATGTGGAGGAGGAAAGCTTCTCTGCACTTTGTAGCTAGGAAGCAGAGAAAGAGAAAGGAACCAAGGGGACAAGAAATAATTCCCAAGGGCAGGCACCCAGGGACCCCCTCCTTCAACCACATTTCATATGCCTATAGTTACTACCCAGTACAGTAGTCTATTCAACTTATCAGTTCATTGAATGAATTAATCAACCCATCAGGTTGTGGATCTCCTAATACAATCATTTCACCTCTGAACATTCTTGCATTCTAGGAATCATAAGCAAACTGTAATAGATTTACATGCTCTGTGACTAAATTGTGAAATTGAGTCCAAATCCAGGAATCTGGATCATATCTGGGTTCTGACCCCTCTGCTGCATCACAAGAAAACAGATCACAACAACAAGTGCTGGAGAGGATGTGGGGAAAAGGGTACTCTTGTACATTGCTGGTGCGACTGAAAACTGGTGCGGCCAATCTGGAAAGCAGTATGGAGATTCCTGGGAAAGCTGGGAATGGAACCACCATTTGACCCAGCTATTGCCCTTCTCGGACTATTCCCTGAAGACCTTAAAAGAGCGTACTACAGGGATACTGCTACATCGATGTTCATAGCAGCACAATTCACAATTGCTAGACTGTGGAACCAACCCAGATGCCCTTCAATAGATGAATGGATAAAAAAAATGTGGCATTTATACACCATGGAGTATTACGCAGCACTAAAAAATGACAAAATCATAGAATTTGCAGGGAAATGGATGGCACTAGAGCAGATTATGCTTAGTGAAGCTAGCCAATCCCTAAAAAACAAATACCAAATGTCTTCTTTGATATAATGAGAGCAACTAAGAACAGAGCAGGGAGGAAGAGCAGGAAGAAAAGATTAACATTAAACAGATACATGAGGTGGGATGGAAAGGGAGAGAAAAGGGAAATTGCATGGTAATGGAGGGAGACCCTCATTGTTATACAAAATTACATATAAGAGGTTGTGAGGGGAATGGGAAAATAAACAAGGAGAGAAATGAATTACAGTGGATGGGGTAGAGAGAGAAGATGGGAGGGGAGGGAGGGGGGATGGTAGAGGATAGGAAAGGTAGCAGAATACAACAGTTACTAATAGGGCATTATGTAAAAATGTGGATGTGTAACCGATGTGATTCTGCAATCTGTATTTGGGGTAAAATTGGGAGTTCATAACCAACTTGAATCTAATGTATGAAATATGATATGTCAAGAGCTTTATAATGTTTTGAACAACCAATAAAAAAAAAAAAAAGAAAACAGATCAGGGAGCACCATGCTGAGCTTTGAAAAGAGGCACAGTTGCCTTCAGTGTCCTTGTCAATTAATGCCATAGGCAAGTGTCATAGATATCCCCATAGCCTTGTTAACTAAGGCTGTTTAATTGGGTCACATCAAACATATCTTTTTGGTCCTCCTTTGCTAGATTTTATGCTTTTACATGCTCATTACAATTTAAGTAAAAGTCCAGAAGCTCTTAGATATTCTGAGGGGAGGAAGGACAGACCAGACCAGTACTGCCAGCCCTGAAGCAGGGACTGAGAGCAGCAGGGTCTCCACAGGGCAGTTCTGTTACTAAGGCTTTGGGGAAAATAGGAGGCAGATGCAGGGACCATAGATGGAACAATTATCCTATGTAAGTGAATCTTGTCATTTGGCTGTATTTTCTTTTTTTAATGCTTTAAGTTATTATAATTTATTTAGGCTGTTCTTTCCTTTTTTTGGATGATGATTTTTAAAAATCTTTTATTGATTTTATTTTTTTTTAAATACATGACAGCAGTGGAATGCATTACAATTCTTATTACACATATAGAGCACAATTTTTCATATCTCTCTATATAAAGTATGTTCATGCCAATTTATGCCTTTATACATGTACTTAGTTTTTTTTGCATTACAATTCTTTTTTTATTATTTATTATTAGTTTCTTAATATACATATATACCACATTTTTTTCATATCTCTGTTTGTATATAAAGTATGTTGACACCCAATTCAAGTCTTCATATATATATACTTTGTATAATGATGTCCATCACATTCCACCACCCTTGCTAATCCCCTGCCCCCTCTTTCCCTCCCACCCTTGTATTTTCTAGTAAAACATAAACGTCCAAAATAATTTGGGTGATTTAAGAATTTGTGAACATAGAACTTTGCCATCTCACCAGAAATATTCTTGCTTATAGGACATGATGTCAATTCTATAAAATATATCAAATATGGCTCACCTTGCTGTCTTGTGACATTTTTTCTTTTATTCTTTTTTAGGATTAGAATCAATATATGTAAAAGTGCTTAGTGTATGAGCTGGCAGAGAGAATAATAAATAATAGGAGTTGTAAAAAACATTTCACTTGGGGAAGGGGTTGTGGCTCAGTGGTAGAGCACCTGCCTTGCACATGCAAGGCCCTGGTTCGATCTTCAGCACCACATAAAAATAAATAAATAAAATAAAAATTACCTAGTTGGTAATTCCTCACCTGAAAGAAGTTATTGACATACCCCACAATGAAGCTTAAAACTCTAGCAATTAAGTGAAGGCTTGGTGTTTTTGCATGTCCCCACATAACTTTCATTTTTTACAAAAGCTTCCAAATTAGAGAGGGAAGGAAAGCAGAGTCTCCTTGACCAGAGTCCACAGACTTTCCCCAACTATGAGATCTCCAGGGACCTCTAACTTCTACATATTCTACTGCTCCACTCTCTTCTCCCAACACTTGCTACTTATCCAGACCCTGGAAGTTCAGCCACATCTCAACCTTGGTCCAACTGGGAAAAGATACTCAGTTTTTCCCCCAGAATTTCTGCCATTTGCTTACTCTTTAATTCCTCCCACAGGACAGAAGCATTTATCCTTTGGGCAATAGAATGTTCTTTCACAGTTATCCTCAGTTAAACCCCTGCCAGCCAGCATTGTTTCCCTATGAGTGACCAATTAAATCTCGGGAGGACCAATTATCAGGGATAGACTTGCTAGATATCACCACTTAAGATTTTATTTCAAATGCGAATCAGGAATGTGTTTGGAATGTGGTGTCAAATTGTTGAAATCAGGTCAGGCCAGCTCATGCTACTACTGAGATAATATTTTCCCACTATTTGCCTAAGAATGAAAGCTTCCAGTTAGTCACATGAGTTGTTTTTCCGCCCTCATACACTGTAACATAGAAAGAAAGAAAGACAGAAAGACAGGTGTGAAAGGGGAATTGTGGGAGAAAGAGAAAAAAAATCACTTTATTTATTTATTTATTTATCATTATGACCGACTAGATACCTAGAAAAACCATGCCAGTATATATATATATATAAAGTTTATTTATTTATTTATTTTTGGTAACGGCGACTGAACTCAGGGGCCCTTGGCTACTGAGGCACATCCTCAGCCCTATTTTGTATTTTATTTAGAGACAGGGTCTCACTGGGTTGCTTAGAGCCTCACTTTTTTGCTGAGGCTGGTTTTGAACTTGAGAACTTCCTGTTTCAGCCTCTGAAGCCATGAGATTACAAGTGTGCGCTACTGCACCTGGCTAGAATATTTTTAAACATCTGTTTATTTAATTTTTTTTTAATTTTTTATTGTTGGTTGTTCAAAACATTACATAGATCTTGATATATCATATTTCACACTTTGATTCAAGTGGGTTATGAACTCCCATTTTTACCCCATATACAAATTGCAGAATCACATCAGTTACACATCCATTGATTTACATATTGCCATACTAGTGTCTGTTGTATTCTGTTGCCTTTCCTATCCTCTACTATCTTTTGTATAACCCTGAGGGTCTCCTTCCATTTCCATGCAATTTCCCTTCTCTCTCCCTTTCCCTCCCACCTCTCATCCCTGTTTAATGTTAATCTTCTTCTCATGCTCTTCAACCCTACTCTGTTCTTAGTTACTCTCCTTATATCAAAGAAGACATTTGGCATTTG
>NW_026000000.1:11078548-11084423 GCF_001458135.2 Marmota marmota marmota | reverse complement strand
GAGAGAGAGAGAGAGAGAATAGGATGTTGATATTTATGGGCTCAATGCAGGAAGAAGAGGAGCAGGGCGAGTGGGTTGTTACTTCTTCATTGGCCAAGAGTTCGTGCCACTTCAGGGATTGGAGGTGCGCCATTCAAAGTTCGAGCCATTCACAGAGATTGGAGGTGATGGTTCAGGCGCCATTCAGTGTGTCATGGACCTGAGCTCCTGGAAGAAAGCGCTCCAGGCGCCATCTTTACCAACAGTTCCTTTAGTAGCAGAGTTGGAATAAATAGTTGTTTGACTTGAATTTGAATTCAGAAGGTTGGAGAGAGGGGGTGATGGAGAAAAACCCTTGGTTTCGTTTCACAAAATTCAACAAAACTGAGAGAAGGAATTCAAAATCAGAATAAACCCCAAACAAACTAATACCAAGAATGAAAGAGAGCACAATCACAAATGAAACTGAGACTCGAAAGATAAGAAAATAGAATTTAATTAACAAGTTTATGACAAAAAATCTGAAATAAAGTGAAGCGGAATATTTACAGAAAATATGTTACCAAAACGGATTCAAGAAGAAATAGTAAGCCCAAATTGACCTATGTTTATGAAAGACATGAATGCTTACTTTTTTAAAAAAAATCTATCCTTAAGGAAAACATCAGGCACAATTAATTTTATTAGCCACTTTGAGTACTCAAAGAATTGAAAATTTTAATCTTATATTAAGTTATTGAGAGATTCACAATAAGACTAGAAAACTAAGAGGTATAACAAAATTATTTAAGGCCTGAAACAGTAAAACTACTAAAAGAAAACATAAGGAAAAACTTCCTGGGTTTAGTCTTGGCAGGTGTTTTTCAAATTTTTTATTATTCCCAAAATTATAGGCAAAAAAGGACAAAAATAGACAAATGAGATTGCATCAAACTAAATAGCTTCTGCCTAGCAAAGAAAAAATGAATAATGAAGAGAAACTCTGTCATAGAGACAATTACATAATGGGAGAAAATGTCTCCCATATATCTGAATAAAAAAACAAACAAACATATAAGGAACCCAAAAAGAGGTGGATTAAAATAAATGAGTTAAGGACCTGAAAATACATTGCTCAAAATAAGACACATAAAAGCCAATAGGTATATGAAAAAATGTGTTCAACTTTTACATAAGGAAAATACAAATTGAAACCAGAATGAGATATATCATCTCTTACATATTAGTGTAGCTATTACCAAAAAGATGAGAGATAAGTGCTGATGAGGGTGTGGAAAAAAGGGACTCCTTATCCACCATCAATGAGAAAGTAAATTAACACAGCCATTATAGAAAATAGTATGGAGGTTCCTCAAAAACTTTAACATAGAACTACCATATAATCAAGTAATTCTACGACTGGGGATATAGCCAAAGGAAATGAAATATGTATGCCAAAGAGGTATTGGAATTCCCACATTCCTTGCTGCATTATTCACAATAATAGAAACAACCTAAGTGTTCACCAGTAGATGAATGAAAAATGTAAATGCGGTATATATATATATATATATATATATATATATATATATATATATATATATAGAATGAACTACTATTTACCCTTAGAAAAAGAAGAAAATTCTGTTATTGGCCCACAGCATGGATGAACCTGGAGAACATTATTTTAAGTGAATTATGCCAGACACAGAAATGCAAAGAGTGAATGATCTTTTTTAAAATTTGTTCTAATTAGTTATTCATGACAGTACATTTTGACACATTGTATACAAATGGAGCATAGCTTCTCATTCCTCTGGCTATACACAGTGCAGAGTCACACCAGTAGTGAAGTCACATGTATATAGGATAATAATGTCTGTCTCATTCTACTGTCCTTCCCATCCCTCACTCCACTCCCTCTCATTATCCTCAACACAGTTCAAAGTTTCTTCATTTTTCTCTATCCTCTCCCGCAATATGGATCAGCCTCCACTTATCAGAGAAAACATTCAGCCTTTGGTTTTTTGGAATTGGCTTACTTAATTTAGTATGATATTCTCTAGTTCCATCCATTTACCTGCAAATCCCATAATTTCATTCTTCTTTAAGGCTGAGTGATATTCCATTGTGTATATGTACCACAATTTCTTTATCCATTCATCAATTGAAGGACATCTAGGTTGGATCCTTAGTTTAGCTATTGTGATTGAGCTGCTAAAAACATTGATGGCTGCATCACTGTAGTATGCTGATTTTAAGTCCTTTGGGTGGGATAGTTGGGTCAAATGATTGTTCCATTCCATTTCTGAGGAATCTCCATACTTCTTTCCATAGTGGTTGCACAAATTTACAGTCTCACCAGCAATGTATGAGTGTACCTTTTTCCCCCCACATCCTGGCCACTTTTTATTGTTTGTATTCTTGATAATTGCTATTCTAACTGGAGTGAGATGAAAGAATAGTTTTAATTTGCATTTCTCTAATTGCTAGAGATGATGAACATTTTTTCACGTTTGTTGATTGACTGTATTTGAATGATCTTATAGAGAATTTAAAAAAGCAAAACTCAGAGGCAGAGAGTACAATGATTATTATTACCATGGGCTGGGAGTTAGGAGATTGGGGAGATGTTGGTCAGAGGATACCAAATTTCAGTTAGACAGGAGGAATAAATTCAGGAGATTTATTATAAAACACAATGACTATAGTTAATAACAATCTATTATATAGTTGAAAATGGCTAAGAAGTAAATTTAAAATTTTAAATGTTTTTAGGATGAGGCAGTGATAAGTATGGAAGGCAATGAATATGGATATATGCTGATTCAGTCACTATACAATGTATACACATATCAAAACATGTCATACACCACAAATTATATGTATTTGTCAGTTAAAAATAAAATTTAAAAGAGATGGGACTGGGACTGGGTAGAGTGTGTGCATAGTATGTGTGAGGTCCTGGTTCATATCCAGCATAAACAAAGATAAATACAAATTGGAATGGAAGGATTATTTGCTTCCATTATATAATTATTGTTGTCTATATGCTAAATCCTACAGAATGTACAGTGAAATCATTAGAATTAATAAGACAACTTAGCAATGTATTGTATATGGATGCAAAATCCATATACAATAGTGCTTTGAATCCGTATACTCCTGAAATGGCATTAGAAATTATTATTCAAATGATAAATTTTTAATATACTTTTATAGTGGTTAATAGCATGAGCTTCAGTCTCCATCATCTCTACTTATGTAACCTCAGTTAAATTATTTAATCTCTTTGTATTTCAGAGTTTTCATATGAAGGTGGGGTAATAATCATACCTACCTAATATGTTTGTTGGAGGAGTTAATATATACAAAATGCTTACAGCAGTACTCAGATCATAGAAGTTGGTACATGTTTGTAAAATGAAGGAATAAATAAAGAAAGTTACTTAGGAATAAAATTGTTTAATATCTTTAAAAAAGAAAATGATAATACTTTGTTGGAAAAGAAAGCCTTAGTAAATGGAGTGATACATAATTTTCATGGATAGGAAAGCTTAATATTTATAAATATATCAATTTACCACAAGTTGATCCATAGATTCAATAAAATTCCAAACTCCTAACTTAATTTTTCATGGAAACTGATGAGCTACTGATAAAATTGATGAGCAGAGGCAAAAAAATAATCATGAATTTCTGCAACCAACAGTACTGGAGCCAGATCTAAGAAATTAAGGATTTTTATGAAGCTTTGATAATTAAGGCAATGTAACATTGGTAGAGAGATATAGTGTACCAATCAGGTAGAAAAAGGAGTGCATAACCAGAACCTTTTATAGATAGAAACCTGATATGTTATAGATGATCATATCAAGATGGGTTCACAAATAACACTACACACAATACAAGCCAACGTGAATTAAAGACATTAATGCAAAATGCAATATTTAAAACAGCTATAAGAATAAATAAGAATATCCTTATGACTAATAGGGAAAGAGTTCTAAAAAAAGGCAGAAAAAGTGCACAATAGAAATAGAAAGGTTAATAAATTCAACCACACTAAAATTAAGAACTTATGTTCTTCAAAAAATACCATACAGAAAATGAATAGACAAGCCACAAACAGGGAGAAGTCATAACCACAAGGGGTTAGTATTTAGTACACATAAATAAGCCTACAAAACAAAAAGGAGAAAATTCAATGGAAAAAAGAAAGCTGTATTTTGTAGGTGAAGAAATATCAAAAGTCATTGAACATATGGAAAATGCTCAACCTTGTTAGCTATCAGGGAAATGCAAATTCAAACCACAATGACATAGACTTTTAAATTCCTCAACTTGGCAAAAATTGAAAGTATGATCATACCAGCTGTGGGTAAGGATATAGTCCAATAGAATCTCTTATACATTGCTGGTGGGGGTAAAGTACAATAACTCTGGAAAAAAATATGACATAAGCTATTAAAAGTGAAGATGTGATTACCTAATCAGCCAGTCATAGTCTCTTGGGAATAAATCCCATAGAATTGCTTGCTTTTAATTTTCAATCATGTTTTTCTAATTAATATATAATATTTAGAGTTTTGTATATATGAGAAATATATAGATGTCTCTCTAGATGATCAGCTAAATTCTAATACTTCTTGTTTTAATATATTTCAGTTAACTGATAATTTATTTTTTCCTAGAAAAATCTTTTAATTTTTTCCAAGTGTTTTCATTATGATCAGATGGTTGAAAAATATTTTTATAATTGTTTTAAAGTCTTTTGTGTTTGTAATAAATTTTCTTTCCTCACTTCTAATTTGGGAATTTTTTTCTCATTTTGTTCTGATTAATTGACTTATTCAATGAATAGGTATCAAATACTTAGCATGTAGGTATTATTGAAACTCATTAGAATTGTGTGAAATTTATTGTCTAGTGGGTAAGAAATAGATAATAACCAGGTGCCTTAGTATAATAATTTATTCTGAACAGAAATTTATTGATTCTGAGTTCTAGAGGTTGGAAAGTTCAAAATCAAGGCATCTGGTGAGGGCCTTCTTGCTGCCTCATCACATGGCAGAATGTGAAATTATGAAAGAAGCAAACTTGCTCTTTAGCAGGAAACCCACTTCTTTGTTAAGGGCATTAATCTATTCATGAGGGAGGAGTCCTCATGGCCTAATATCCTTTTAAAGGTCCCACCTCTTAACACTGCTAAAATGGCAATTAAATCTCAACATGCTTTGGAAGGGACAAACTTTGAAAACATAGTACCAGGTAATCATAAATACAGAAGTCCCCCTTATCTATGGTTTCACTTTCCAGACAGTATCAGTTACCTGCAGTCAACCATGGTCTAAAACTATTGAGTGGAAAATTTCAGAAATGAACACTTCATAAGTTTTAAATGGCATGCTATTCTGAGTAGTGTAATGAAATCTTGCACCAACTCATTTTATCCCACCTAGGACATAAATCATCTCTTTATGCA
Source organism: Marmota marmota marmota (assembly GCF_001458135.2). NCBI lineage: Eukaryota > Metazoa > Chordata > Mammalia > Rodentia > Sciuridae > Marmota > Marmota marmota. Next base: position 11,078,980 of record NW_026000000.1, on the reverse strand, counting down.
GTGTATCCATGTATATGCTACAGCCCTGTTCGTTATCAGATTAGAGGTATTAGTGGTATAATGGTGTTTCAGTGTTTGTGTTCTAGTGACTCGTATTTTATTGAATAATGACTCCAAAATGAAAGAGTAATGATGTAGTGGTGCTGGCAATTCAGATATGTCAAAGAGAATCTGTTGTATACTTCCTTTAAGTGAAAGGTTGCAAATTTTTGACTTAATACTGAAGAAAAAAAATTGGCATCATTAAGATCTACAGCACAATAACATATTTTGAGTGTGAGAAAGACCACATTCACATAACTCTTATTAAGTATATTGGTATAATTATTCTATAGTTATTGTTAATTTCTTACTTGCTTTATTTATAAATTAAATGTTATCATACATATGTATAGGAAAAAATCATAATATATATATATATAGTGTTTGGTA
>NW_026000000.1:11045155-11078523 GCF_001458135.2 Marmota marmota marmota | reverse complement strand
AAAAAAAAAAAAAAAAAAAAAAAAGGTCTGGGGACAGAGTGATAGAGTGATAGAATATCCCAAAGTTTAAAAGAAAAAAAAGAATTTTAAAAGTCATGAACATGAACATGAAATGATCTGAGGACCTGGAAATTGGGGGAAGGATTGACAGAGGAAGGAAATGCCTGGGCAATATGGGATGATGATGGTAGTTTTTGCTAAGGGAGGACACACAAGAGGATCAGAGCAGGGACATGGAGAGGGAAGAACCTCAGAGTCAGGGACGGCCCCATTGGAATGATCAGGGAAAGGGCAGAGTGGGAGCTCTGGGTCTTGATGCTGCCTCTGGGTCTGGGGCTGCCCTGTCTGTGGTTCTCTGCGTGTGGTATGAGGACAGGGCGAGAATCCCAGAGCTGCCAGGACCTAGCCTCCCAGAAGACACAGATGAAGAAAATAAAGAATGAATGAGTGAAAGAAAACAGAAGGAAGGAATGGAGGCAGGATGGAGGGAAGAAAGGTTAGGAAAGAGAGAGGGGATTTATGATTGCTTCCTGTGTATCAGAAGGAACCATTTCAAACATGTCACACAAATTATCTTATTTGTTCCTCATGATAATCCTATTTTGTTGCCTTCATTTTAAAGATGAAGGAAAGAGGCATCAAGGGGCTAGATAATGGTGGACTCAACCAAACCCTGGCAGTAAGATTTGTCTCTCAGCTTCATTGTCTATGAATGGGTAAATGAATGAGGGGGAGGGGAATAAGATGTGTGATATAAGTAACACATGGGAAGTACATATAATGACATGGGGATTGTGATCTGAGTAGGCTGTTACAGAATGATCTATGATGTTGGATGTGAGGATAGTGTCTACTCATGGGCTACGTAGAGACTGACCATGTGGGAGGCTTCTGTGGTACTAGTCAAGCTGTTTCTTGAATTGGATGATGATTACCCAGGTCTGAGATGAGGGCAGGCCTAGATAATTTAAATTTTAAGTCTTCTGGACATTTATGGTGTCTTTGGGTAATTGAGAGAATGGCTGATACAATCAGTAGAGTAAGAGAATGTGTCACTGAGCTGATAGACACAGTGTGCCTGGAATGCACATCACATTAAACCTAGGGATGGATCTACTGCCACGGGTGATGGAATCTGTTAGAACTCTCCAGACTCCATGGGGCTGGAGACATTTGAATCCTAAAGCCAGACAGGTTGTTGTTGTAGTACTCTGAAGCACAGCTGCCAAGACAGCCACCCTGGGCCAGCTGGCTTCGTGCAGGGTGAGATTGGAGGTTCATCCATGCACGAGGACCTCTGGATACAGATGCTTTGGCTTGAGGCTTTGGTTCAAATAAAAGGCATTGTTGTAAGCCTCTGTCTTCTTTGAGCCTCTTCATCTTTCTTTGAGAGAGTTTAGCTCAAACTCTGAGTTCCTTTTGGCTCTGGCCAAATTCTGCTGTTCTTGCTTTGTTTCTTTTTGATGCTCTACAAGTCAACAATCGCAACATACACCAAAGAGAGAACATGTGGTGAAGATAATGAAATACAGACCTGTGCCTGCCAAATAAAGAGGTGAAAAGACAAAACCTTCGTGTTGCATAAGCAGCACAGTTCATGGTGCTCAGCTCCAAGGGAGAATGTGCATTGGCCTGGTGGTGGAATTCCTCATGAGCGAGTGCATCCCTTTATATCTGGGTTCAATAAAGATAATTCAGTTCATCCAATGTAATCGGCAAGCATTCTATGGCTTCTTTCCCAAGATCTCTCACCTACTTTTAAAATGCAACCAAGTGTGGATTCAGGGCTGAGCTGGAAGACATGATGAAAAGCTAGCGATTCAGGGCTCCATGTTCCAAACGCCATCTGCATCTTACCATTGCGAGGCAGGCTTCTGAAATACTTGTTTTTAGTCACTCGTAAAATTTCATGAACAGAAGGAGACATGCAGCCCCACATCTCACAAGGTCTATCCTTCTGTGTGGATAGAAGTCATTCTTGTGGATTTGAGAGTGCTGTCAATCTTGTTAAATACTGTAAAAATGGGTCTATAAAAAGAGGAGGGAGTTCTTCTGTTTGTCTTTCTGGCTTTTAGTCATCAATGAAACATTTGAACAAGGTACCATTTGACACTAGAAGAAAGGAAAGAAACATGTTATAGTGGAGCAATTGAGAATATCAAGAAATGATTTATTCTCATGAGGGAAGGAGGAAACATTTTCATGGTTAATATAGTCCCAACAAAACAGAACAAAACAAAACAAAATAAAACACCCAGCCCAGTTGGGTGGAAACATCAGAATTTTCCTTCATCAAATCATTAATTATTTAAATTATTTATCCATATGTATATGTACCAGTTCAATTTTTTTCCTTAGGTCCCCTGAGGGAAACCCTCTTTTCCCCCTTCATGTCTATGTTCCAGCCCTTAATACAGTATCTGGAAGATTGTAGCTTTATAATTTGTATGGTTATTTATTTATTGAATCAATATTTATTGAGTGTTTACTATGTACTGAGCACTGTTTTTAAGGACATCAAGTGAACAGAAAGGACAAAAATTCCTTCCTTCTAAAACACACATTCGAAAGACATAAGAGAGACCTCTCTCCTCCAAAATAAGAAAGTTGTGGATTTTGTGAGTGCATGTGATGGAGGTAATATTGTAATTTAGAAGAGGTGGTCCAGGAAAGAAAGTCTTCATTGAAAAGATGTCAATTGCATAAATTTCAAGGGAGTGTGGGTTTATGGGCAAAACCATTCCAGCTACAGGAAACTGCAAATGCAAGGGTCCTGAGGTGGAAGTTTGCCCCCAATTGAAGGATCAGTGCAGAGAGCCATGTGCTAGAGCAGAGAGTGCAAGGGTGACAGAAGGGGATGAAGTCAGGGTCGAGACAGTAGCTAGGTCATGAAAAGTCTTGTGGCTATTTGATATTATTGGCTTTTATTCTGAGTGAAATAGGGAGCTATGGGAGGGTTTTTGAACTGGGGACTAACATAAGTAAGGTCATTCTGGCTGATCACGTGAAAATACATTAAAAGACAGTAAGTATGTAAGCAGATGGACAGTAAAAGGCTCTTACAATGGTCTAAGGGACAGATGTTGGAGGCTCAGATCAGAGAGCGTTGTTGGAGGCATTGATACGTAGTAGGATTCTGGATATATTTTACTAAAAGCTTCTAGGCTTTTGAAGGGATCAGATGTGGTATATGAGAAACAAAGGAGTTAAGGATGGCACCCAGGATCTCAATATAAGCAATTGGAAAAAATCGAGTTATTCATAGAAAAATAGGAAGCCTGTGGGAGAAGGCAACTATGATGATTGTTGGATTATGTTGGATCTCTGAGCACGGTAAGCTTTAAATTTCCCGGATGATGCCAAATTTGTCTCAAAAATACTTGTCTAAATTATAATTCCACCAGCAGATATGATTGATATGATCTTTCTTATTTCTCTATTTTCTTCCCAAAGACTGCTAGACTAATGGGTATTTGTGGTTTGGATATGATTTGAATATGGTTCCCATGTGTTGGGAGCTTGGTCTCCAGGGTGGTGGTGGTAATGAGGTGGTGGGAACCTTAAGAGGTACTTAGGTCAAAAGGGAACTGTCTCAGGAGGGATTAGTGACGATCTTGGAATGAATTAGCTCCTATGAGGGAAGATTATTATAAAGCAAGGCCACTGTATGTACTTGGACCCTTCTACATACAACTGATACCCTTTCTGCTTCTTTGCTATCTTGTGAAAGGCCAGGGGACCCTCATTAGAGCACTGGCAACATGCTGTTTGGATTCTCTAGCTATCAGAATCATGAGCCAAATGAATCTCTTTACTTTTAAAGGCTCAGTCTCAGGTATTTTGTTATAGCAAAACAAAACAGACTGATAAAGGGTATAAAGAGGTGTGTTTCCCCAGTTATCAGTGATGTTGAATCCAGTTTATATACTCATTGACCTTTGGATTTCCCCTTCTTTGAACTGCCTGTACATAGCCTTTGTTTACATTTTCTGCTATATTGTCTTTTTCTTACTTGTAGTAGTTCTTTATAAATTAGGTATATGTTCTGCTCTATTCTATTCTATTCTATTCTATTCTATTCTATTCTATGTTATATCATAAATATTGTCTCTCAGCCTTTGGGCTGATTTTAAACCTAAAGTTTGGTTATAGTATCCTTAGTTGTAGAGATTTATAAACATTATTGTAGTCAACTTTATTTATATTTTTCAATATGTTCATGAATTTGGCATCTAGCTGAAAAAATTCTCATTTTTCACATGTCATAAGATTCTTTCAGATATTTTCTACCAAATTTTTTTTGTTTTTTCTTTAACATTGACTTTAATTTGATTATTTAACAAACACTTCAATGTATTAGTTGCTGTTCTAAGTGATTTTTAAAAGATTGCCTCATTTAGTCTCCATGACAACTATAGGAATTACAACTGTAGGCACTGAAGTGTTAGTATGCCTATTTTACAGATGACGGACAGGTAGGTTCAGTTACTTGCTAAAGGTCACAATTCTTATAAGTTGTGTAATGTTTAATCCATCTGAAAATAATTCATACAGCATGGAATTATTTTTTCATTTTCAATAGGATTGCCAGCTATCATGACACTATTTATTAAATTGTCCTTTCTTTCCCTAGTGATTTATAAAGCCCTCCTGTCATAGTTCAGGTTTCCATAACTATATGGGTATGGGTCTGTTTCTGAGTTCTCCATTTTGTTAAACTGGCCTCTTTACCTCAGGTTAATACCACACTCTTTTAATGACCAGTGACCTTAAAATTGCCCCAGCTATTTTGTACCTTCACTTTTTCCAATAACCTTTAAGATTATCCCACAGAAATGCTGTTTGGAATTTTGATTGGAAGTTCATTGCATTTGTGAATTATTTTTTGGGGGATGACACTCTGTGATATGAGGTCTATGACTATGGTATCCCATCCAATTTTTCAAGGTCTTCATATGTTTCTTTCAAAAAACTTAAAAATATTTATCTATAATAGTGGTTTTGTACCTCTTCTGTTAGATTTTCAGCAGATATATAATCTATTGTTGCAAAGGCAATTTTCTTTCTTAAATGATGTTTTTGAATCTGTTGTCTATGCAGAATGATGTTGGTCTTAAATCTAACAACATTTCTCTTATAATGGTCCTGATCTCATCTTATCCCCCCACCTCACAACCCCTTTCCTTCCCTGGAGTCTTGAGCTCAATATTTATTTTGCTGAGAAATACTGGCATAGTATTTCTATAGCTTTCCTGGTAGAGTCACTTTCATTAGTTTTGCAGAGTTTGCCATTGAGTCTTACAGAAAGTGATGTGTTAGTATAAATGAGAGAAAAATCAGTCCCAACCTAACTCAGACACAACTGTTACAAAACAATACTTAATAATATGGTTTCTTCATTGAACAGAGCAGTGACAATGATCTGAGCAAATAGTGTAGAATGAACTTTTAAGAAATGATAATTTGTAAGCCACAGCAAGATGAAGCCATAATCACCAGATGCTTTTGAAAGTTTCATAAGACCCTAAAACTGGGTTGTTTTAAACAAATTGGTTTCTTTACTTGACAAGATTACTTGTCTGGGAAAGTGGGATTTGGTTTGAATATCAGAATTTCAAGATGTCCCCAAGGATCCTTTGTGTTTCTGTTCGCTGCTTCAGCAAATTCTCATTCACCTCCATGACAACCAATACCTAGTACATGTTTTACACAGATTGCTTCCTGGTAAATGATAAGCTGAAAGATGGGTTTGTGTGTACCTGAGTACGTATTACCCAAGGATTGACACAAAGTAGAAGGGAAATTTTCCGGAAGTGTTTTAGTAAAATAGCTAATAGCTCTCTGCCTCAATGTGGGGTTCATACAAAATTGAAGTGGGGAATACATTGGTTCATAGTCCAGCATTGTAAAAAAAAAAAATCTGTGACTGCAGTCATGTGGAAAAAATTAACTATATCTCATTCAACAGAGGCCAATATGTAGAAGGAGGAACTATCTAATACTTAGAATTGATGTAATATGGTCACTGTGGTTTGAATGTGTCCCCCAAAGTTCATATGATGAAAAATTAGCCCCAGTGCCACAGTGTTGAGAGGTGGGATCTTTAAGAAGTAAGTGGTTTAATGCTGTTTTTTTTTTTTTATGTGTGGGGAGGTGTTCCTGATAAAACAATGAGTTCAGTCCATTTCTCCCTCCTTCCTCTCTTTTTTAATCTGTCTTTTCTTTCCACATTCTGCCATGAGAAGACACAGCAAAAAGGCTCCCACCGGAAGCTAAGCAGTTGCTGTTTCCAGGCCCTTGGACTTCCCAGCTTCCAGAACCATGAACCAAATACATCGTCTTAAGGATTCCCCAGTTTGTGGTATTCTGTTACAACAAAACAAAATGGGCTAAGACAATATAATCAGGTTGCTTTGTAAAGTAGTGCAAAGCATGTCGAAGATGAGACAGGGCATCATTTGTAGGTAAGATGAGATCCAATGCCCTTTTCTGCCATCAGATTTCCTCCATAGATTCCAAAGAAACCCACACAAAATCAGACCTTGCCCCATTTTCAGCTGCCCGTGACACTTGTGATCCTCGTTGCCTGCTACATGATGAATGCCTTCTTTGTGGAAGAGCTTTTATTTAGGGAGCATGAAGCAAATTTGTTCATATTTTGGGAAAGTATAGAATCAGCAGCCCAAAGATCTGACTGCTGATTCTGTGATCTTTGGTGAGTTGATTCTTGTTTCCATGTGAATAAGTAATGAACAATAAAAAATAGAATTAAAGAACCCCACTCTCGGTATAATTGAGAGAATGCAATGAGATAATGTATACAAAATCTGCAGTGATAATAATTATGATGGCTGTGAGATGCAGACATGTTTTCAGTGGCTCTTTTATTTGACAGTTTATGTTTCCTTTCAAGTTTTTAGAACTCCCAGCTACATAATATTTCTCTTAAGGAATCTGTGTGGGTAAGAAGGGAAAGAGATTCAATGGTTATAGAACTTTAGCCACACCCGAACACCAAAGAGCTTGGAAAAGGGAGATCTTAACCTCTTTCCCCTGAGCATTAGAATAGGTGCCCTTCATACCTGACCCCTGCTGCTGTCCAGGTGATCTTATCCTCATACATAGGCAGATACCATTGCAGCTGCTGCTTTTGCTTACACAGGCCCTGCATTTGTTGAGGTAGCCGGGAAAACATCCCAGCAAATACTAGGAGAGAAGAAGGGTGGAAATATCTACCATTTTTATTTGGCACCTTAATACACACTACAGAGATGGCAAAAATGGTTAATCTCAAGTGCCCATTATTTGAGCCATTCTTTGGTGCCCAGAATTGGAAATGATACACTATGAGGTTCAGTTGAATTCAATAGGCAAACAGGTGTGGAGGGTTTACCATGCTTTAGAGTCTGTGCTGAACTTGGGGCATAAATATAGGAGTTCCACCAGCCAGAATCTGGAGAAGACACACACACACACACACACACACAGTTCAAGAAGGCAAAGTCACTGTGAGAGATGAATACCTAGGCTAAAGATAGGGGGCCGGAGGGGAGGCAAATAATAGTAACAAATTATAATTATTCTTCGTTCACAATCACACTCAGAAATAGTTCTGCAAGATCTGGTGCAGGAGAGTATAAGAAAACAAAAGAAATCAATGGATCTATGAGTTAGAATTTTCTGCGCAAGGAGCTGAGTGGATCAGAAGTGGGGCCATTGCCTCAGTGTTAAATAATGAATTTCACAAACTCAAATAGGTCCTGAATGTGGCCTCTGATCCCAGACTTATTCCTGGTAGAGCAAAGCCTCCACTTATCATATCTACTCTGAGGCCTTCCTGTCTGCCAGCTGAGAAAAGAGGTCTGGCATGGGGCTCTCAATTTGTAAGGTCCTGGCCTGCGGATGAGTCCCTTAGAAACAATCACAGCTATTTTAATGGCTGTTACACAGGAATGTGATGGGCAGAGGCACAGCACCAGGAGAGGAGCTGCAGTGCTGTGTATAACCAGCGAAAGAATGTTGCCTTGAAAAGTATTTCCTACCAGAGCTGAAAATAATATTAGAAGACAAGTGTTCAGAGAGTTGCAGGAGAACATGACCTCCCTCAAGCTGAGATAGAAAAATCACAAAGAGAATGGGGGGAAGAGTAATGGGTTAAAAAAAAAAAGAGAGAGAATGGGGATGTACAGGTAGAGTAGCTAAAGGGGCCACCCAAAGACGCTACATACGAGATCTAAGACGTGGGACAGAATGACCATGCTGACAATCACAGCTCACTTCAGTCTTCATAATTTTACCCCCAAATGCTAGCACAGGGTCTGGTGTATCTTAAGGATACAGTATCTTAAGGATACAGTGTAGCAATGAATTCTCTCTGGTTCTCAGCTCTGGGGGATGGGAGCTGGCATAGAGAAGATTTGAGAGAGACAATGCCCAGAGCTCATCCTCAAACTTTTCCCCGCTTAGCATCTATTTTCCTCTATCCTGCAAATCCAAGGAGAAGAACTCACATTTTCCTGACTCCAGCAATTAGTTCCACTCAATCTCTTGGCCTCTTTGCTGGATATGTTTAAGGTCCTGTGGGGCTTCTTTCCTCGTCTGCCAGCCCCTTCCCCAAGTCCTCAGAGGTGACTAAGAAGATTCAAACTCACATCTGTTGACTTTGATGTCTTTGCTTCTTCCTTTGGGCCTCAACACTTTCTTAGAATGAGGAACAAGGGTGTATTTGAACCACAGCCTTCCTAACTGTAGAATAAAATGCAATTTCCCACATTCTGACCATCAATCCACATTTTTCCTCCTTACAGGCCAAGACCAAAACCTTCTCTGAATATATCAGCTAAATCCCAAGAGATGGAGGCCACAGATGTCTGAAAGATTCTCCGGGGGAATTTCTCCGATTAGAGCCCCAGTTCAGGACTCAGCTTTTCCTCTTCTGATATTTTCATCTCCAAAGACCTCTCTTGTCATAACCTGGAACATTGACAGATAAACAAGGTGAAGCTGATTTATAGGATATATTTTTTTAACACTCCTTGATATTCTCTCACCTTTTTTCCTTGAAATAGTTACTTTTTTCTCGAGTGGTTAACATTTTTTGTTTTAGGTTTGTGCTTGTTTTTTCCATTCACCTTCAAAGAAGGATTGGCAGGAAGGCCTTGTGGTTAATTCTTGGTGGAGTAGCCACAACCAGAAGATATTCTCATTTTTTTTTAAATTTTGGAAACAGTGGCTCCCAGGGCTTTTTGTTTTCCAGTGTATGGTGTGTAGGGTGGGGGTCAGGCTAATGTAAATGCCCGGGATCTTTACACAGAGACAGTAAGGGTAGAACCTGCCCCTCAGCACTGTTCTAGTGGGGTGCTTTAGGCTGGAATAAAGGCCAACCTATACTTCCCCAGGGTCTGGGTCACTCCTCTGGTTCATCATTGAGTTACCTAAAATTAATTTATTGACTGAACTGTGTGGCCATGGTTTTGTTTGTTTGTTTTTCAAACTAAGAAGTATCATCCATTTGCAGAGAGAATGAGACTGTCCAGGACCTGTCCCAAGAGTCTCCTGCTGGCCAGTCCCCGAGACACACCAAGCTTTTCTTTTCATTGGGAAACTGATCTTTGGAGCTATTGCACTGTTTACTGCAGAGGATGCTCAAGAAGGAATTCTGGCTCTAGCTCTTCCTTGGGGACACAATAGGATTACCTTTAGACTCAACAAGGATCTTATTCAGCAGGATTTCCCAGGCAGTATAAGAGAGGATCTTAGAGAAAATTTATGCTATGCTCTGATGTGTTCCACACACACAGTATTCTCACTTAGGTATCCATCCACCTAGCCTGAGATCCTCCCATAGTGTTGAGAAGAAACCACTGACTGCCAGTAAGGACTAACTAGGAGACTGGAGTGTGCAATGATAAAGACAGAGCTTATTGAAAGGTATCCACCATTGGCTGAGGATGTGGGAAGAAAAGGCAGGAGATGGGAGAAAAGCAGACATGCTGTGGAGAACAGGAAAAGTTATGGACAAACCTAGGGCATGCACAAGAGAATGTGGGTCTTCTTCTGTAGAAATACCACATAAGGCAGGTCACCTAGAGATCCAACTTTGGGTTTGTGTTTGGGGTCCTGGGTTGAGAGATTGCAGATTCAGCATGTGAGGAAGCAACTACCTTGCATGAGAATCTGGTACTCCACGCCCTGGATGAGGTGGAAAGGAAGGGTGAGGTGATATCTTGGTGGTATTCTGTGGTCTTCTGAATTGACAGAGAGTGAGTACTGGGTGTGACTGAGCCCCAGAAGGATAGATGTCCACTCCAGCCACTCTATACTCTACTGGTGGTCAGCATGAGTCCAAGAACTGCTTTGGACCCTGGAGTAACCTGCTGAGCATTTGGCTTAGATTCTGGAGCTCATTACCTTCCTTCCATCACTGTGAGTCCAGCGTGTGACTCATTTCTCAACAGACTTTCAGATACCATTTTGAGAGAATCTGGAGGATGGTAGAAATAAGAGAGGCTGAAATTACTCTCACAGGCTGTGCATTACCCAGAGGGAGACAGACACTGTGGAGTTCAGAAACTGGGCACTTTGACAGTGATGAATGGGGTTTCCACTTTCAGGATGTTATGGTTTGAATATGGCTTGTCCCCCAAAATTCATGTGTTAGACAATTGGTCATGGGAACTGCACCCTCATGAAGGGATTAATGTTGTTCCCCTGAGAGTGAGTTAATTATTTCAAGAGCAGTTTTTCTTAAAGTGAGTTTTTCTTTCTCAGTTTTCTCTTGATTCTTCTCTTGCCATGTAATTCCATCTTTCAGGAAGGTCTCATCAGAAGCTGAGCAGATGCTAGTGTGATGAATTTCCAGAATTGTGAACTAAAATAAATGTCTTTTTTTTATGAATTACAAGTTTCAGGTGTTATATCATAGCAACAGGAAAATGAACTAAGACACCGGCACTTCTATACTTCATGTAGTATCTATTTATTTCCCATATATATTCGCTAAGCGTGTGAGAATAGGATGAGGCAAACTTGTAATGCCAGTTGTTAGAAACTTTCCAGAAGCTTCTTTTGACTAATTCCCTCTTCGGTGCCTTATCTTCCCAATCTTGCCTCCCAAAGGAGGAGGCAACAGTCTTGGAGCCTACCTTCAGAGCTTTGGTGGAGCCTGATGTGCTTGTGGCTCCACTGAGTGAAGAGGCAGTGTCCTTGTGATATGAATGGCACTCTGGTTCCCTCATTCACTCAGCTGCTTATTCATAGGGTGAAAGTCTTTTCCTTCACTTTAGACATCTGATCACAGAACAGGCTTAACAAACAGTACCAGTATGGGTCAAGCCTGTTTAACTGACTTACTTGGCCATTTCCTCTCTTCTTTCTGGCTGGAATTTGGTTTTCCTGGGGCTTAGTGGGGATGGGAGGGAAAGTTGGAGACATGGGGCTGGGAGGCCTCTTACGCCTTGGGCAGGGCCTTCTTTATCCAGCATCACCAATAGGAGCTCTGCATCAGAGTGTGAAAAGCACAGGTGGTAATTAAGTACTATTATTTTTCTCACTTGACTTGTTCTTTTGGTATATTCTTCTCTCTGAGAAACTCATGGGGTTGGTGGCTATGATTTCAGGTAGAATTTGTGTATTACTGATTAATATGCAAGAAAACCCTCAATTGAACCACCATTTCTAAAGACATGGTCTGTTTTCTACTCCTCATCTACTAGGCTTGTGTGACTGCCTCAACTAGCTGCATAAAACTGAGTACATCTGGGCCTGGAGTTGGTGTGCATGAAGGCTGAGAGCAGTGTGCAGGGCTGGGACCTGCTCGAAGCCTTGTTCTGTCTCCTAGCCTGTGACCTAGGGAAGGTCCCTTACACTTGGACTCAGTTTCCCTCATCTTAATATTAACTCTTATTATGATCTTGGTAATAGGAATAAATAACAGGCAAAGAAACCAAATAACCAAATGAGGATTGTGCTGTGAAATATAAGACATGACCATGGTTGTTTGAACGGCCAATGGTCAGAAGTAGTTGTGAACTGAGAAATCCAGAGAAATATGAGGAAATAGGGGAAGTGATTAGAAAAGCATTTCTGCAGCCAGAGGCTGAATCCCACTGAACTGTAAGGAGTCTTTAGCATTCCCAGCAAACAAGCCTATCATTCTGGTCTCTGGGCCTCTTCTTCAGGCACTTCCTGCCCAGATAGGAAGTAGCCCCATCACTGGGGAAACTTGATCCATAGGGAAGGGCAGGGGATATGTCTGAAGGTGATATGAGGGCAGTGTGAGCCTTGGTTGCTGATTTGGAAATGGGAAGAGAAGAGATGTAGTTATGGTGAATTCTGACCCCCTTGGCTCCCCAAATTTCCACAAGTATGCACAGCTAATTTTCCCCCTTAATTATTAAGCTTTGTGTGGGGTAGTCTGTCAATTCAGTTCCAGAGACATTTATTTATGCCTTAGTGTTCCATAGGGTACATGCTAACAATGTAAAGATAAATGAGACCCATTCCCTGATTTTGAGATGCTTGTAGTCAAGTGGAAACTAGTGCAGAAAATGGAAGAGGGTAATTCCATTGCGATGGCAAAGGGGAGAAATGATCAACTTTACAGATGGGTAGTTTAATTTATTAATAGCAAAATATTAAAAAATATTTTGAAAATTGCATTTTTTCTCTTGGTAGAGGGTGGTGGGGTCTCCAGGGAACAGAGATTGCATGAGGCTTTCATCATACAACCTTTCAATACATTTGTGTTTCTACATTTAAAATCAGAATATTTTCAATTGGAAAAAAAAAGTAATAAGCTCCCACAGTACTCAGAGATTGTGACTGTCTTATATTCATGTCAATGTTGGGAATATATTATTCATGTTGCCAAAAGACAGACATGCTGAATTTATTGAGCAAACTAAAGAGAAAATAAAGTTTCCTGGAGTATTTTTTAAAAACCACCTGGGATTGAGTATTGTGCATGCCAAACACTAATATGCTGGATAAAATAAATATGCAGACAAAAATGTTGAATAATGTGTCTCTTGACCAAAAATATCTTTTTGATTTTGTATCATGTGTATATATTTTTTATGCAAAAATTATTTATATAATTTTAAAAATGGATGAGGGAAAGATGTAAAAAAAATAGCTACTCTTTATTGAAAGCTGGCCCTTGTGCTAAGTGCTGTGTGTTCCATTTCGTCTTGAGAGCAAGGAGCATTTGCAGAGAGACTTGGAGATGAATGGGAGTATTCCCAATGCTGATGGCAGAGGAGAACTGGGCATTTGAGCAGATGGAAGGACATCACAAAGAGAGGCATGCTTTCCCCTGTTCCCCTGTTTGCAGGAGTGAATAAGGACGTGAAAAAATTTGCTGTCAGAGGAGGTAAGTTTAAGGAAGGTACTCTAAGAATAGATAAGTCCAAAGTTCATCTGCATGGTAATGGCCAGGGCAAAATCAGTCTGTTATCCCAAGTCATTGCAATTTTAAAGGAAACTGATGTTGAATCACATCCCAAATCTACGGTGTATTCACAGTCAGAGAAATGCAACAGGAGGTGGGCCAGAAGTAACACAAGAGCTAGCAAAAGCACCTTGCACATTGCATCCACTTAGGAGATGAGTAACTCCAGGGAGGAGGAACGTGGTAGCTCAGTAAGACTATGGTTCAATGTGAATAGAATTTGGACTGTGGGAGGTAGTGGTGTTGAGGGAGCAGGAGGGGCCAGCCAGGTGGAGAACTTGGCTCAAGTGTAAGGAATCTGAATTGTTCTTTTTGGTACAGACAATAGGAGCCTGACAGGCTTTCAGCAGGGGAGCCACACAATCACAATCAGATTTCTGCTTTGGAAGCCAAGGGAAGAGTTTGAAATCCTGGAACTATGGTATCAGAACTGGAAGGGGCGTTGGCCTCCACTGAACCCCACCCTCTCCTTGTGTGGTGATCCACTTGCCAACACCATCAAACCCTTCATTTAAAAGCAGAAACAAAACAGAGCAAAACAATGCAACCCCCCAAGTCCTTCCTGTCCCTAACCTGGGGTCACCATCCGATTTCTAATGGACATGTTTTAATTTTTGCCAACCAGGCTTCTTGATTGTGTCTCTACAGCAGGCTTGAGCCTTTACCACTCACAGAATGGTACCCATTTTTGTCTTTATCCCTTAAGCTGTACCCACACAAGGCAAGATTGTGATGATGGTGACAGTTTTCAGTCCCAAGACAATCTGAATAGATAACATTATTTACTGATAAAAGAAAATTTGATGAAAACAAATGAAAGAAATGTGTACATAGAGGGAAAGAAGTCTTAGACTTACAGTGACTGGTCTAATCTTTCAAGCTAAAATTCTACCCCTGCTCTCACCCAAATAAAGACCTGGAGCAGTTACATGTTCTGAACCAACACAACTTCCTGGGAGGAAAGCTAAGACTAGAGAAACCCCCGTTTCAGTGTTGTTTAAGTTCCACTGTGTGTATTGACCTCTCCTTCATTTCTTCTTAATTTAGGTTTTGATAAGAGAGTGTTCCTATTAGCTATTTTTGCCTAGCAAACTATCCAAAAACTTAGTAGTTTCAAACAACAATTGATTTCTTTATTGTTCTTTAGTTGTCTGAGTGGTTACTGTCACATGTTTACCGGGCTATCTGAAGGCCCATCTGGGCTAAACATATGGGATGACTCACCTGCCTGGCTTTGAGACGATGCTCAGACTTATCCATAGACTATCTATGTGAACTTTGTGCTTCATACCATGGCATTTGGTTTCCAAGAATGAGAATTCCAAGAACCACACAGAAGCTGCAAGTCTGTTTATGACATCCCTGCAGAAATCACAGGAGATTCCTTCTGCTAAGTTCTGTTGGTTAAGTAAATCACAGAGATCAGTCCAGATTCAAGGGGGGGGGGGGCTCACTTCTCACTGGGAGGCAGGTTAAAGGAATCATGGTCATCTTTAATGTTCCATATAAAAAGTAAAGAGAGTAGAGCAAGTAGGGATTATACTAAACAATTGAATTTGAGAATCTTTACAAGGAGAGTATAGAATGATAGAATTGAACTAAATGTAGTCAGTGGAAGGCTGGTGGCATAGTTTTAGGCACTAGGTTTATAGGGATTAGTAGGACACAATCTCATGGTAAGACATAGATATCAAGCAGACAATCATTCAAATTTTAAGTAATATAACAGTAGTGACTCTTAATTCATGTATCCATCTATTTTTGCCCATCCATCCATCCATCTACCCATTGTTTATTTCCTCTTGCATACATTAATTTAAGAAATATTTATTCTGGGGCTAAGATTTCTTAGGTCACTGATTTTACATTCTAATGAGGGAGAGAGAGAGAGAGAGAGAGAGAGAGAGAGAGAGAGAGACAGACACAGACAGAGACTATTCCAGGCAGTGAGATAAAGAAAATAAGATGGGAAAAAAAGGGAGAAGAGTGAGAGGTGGGGTGGGAAGGTAGCTGCATTTTAGTTAGAAAAATTATAGACATTTTCTTAGAGAATAGGAGAGAGAAAATGATACCCAAAGGATGGTAAAAGATCTGGGGTAGAATTCACTAAGCAGAGCTGTCGATACAAAAGTTGTAAGGCACAAATGGACTTGAGTTCTTCAAGGAACAAAAGAGCAGTTTGGCTGGATTGGGGTAGAGGATAAATGGCATGAGAAGGAGGACCTGATGCAGCACTGAAAGTGTAGAAGGTCAAGGGGTTTAATCTATTCAATGTGAGTTGAGTATTGAGAGAAAATTGTACTTGGTCAAGTGAGTTTATAATGAGGTGGGGATCATGGGAGGCAAGAAAGGATAAGTATAAATATTATTAATGTTTATTTATTCCTAATCATGTTCCTGGCACAGGTCTACTTAAACATTATGGTCTTGGTGAAATATTGGTACTCTTATTATCCTTGTTTTATAGAAGAGAAAAGGAGAGTCAGTAGTCTGTGGTCACTTTGGGGGTTAGTTTGCTTTGAGATACTCATGGGAGGCATCTGGCTGAATATAATATAAGTAAACCATTGGCATTACATCTTGCTCATTTTTGACACTCAGTAAATGTGATGAATGAAGTAGGAGTGAGATATAAATATTGAGGTAAGTCCTCCATGGTAGAACTAAACTTGAGAGAGGAGATGAGTGTTTTATCTTGCAGCTTCATGGGCATATAGATGAAATTGTTGAAATGCTAATGAAAATTGCTCTACTTTCTAATTAGGTCATTTTATGATCATCTGGTGGCCATATGTTTTTTTTTTTTTTTTGGTCAATGAGTATCTGAACTCCATTCCTACGTTCTGGCAGAGCCTTTTCTGCCTTGATTTTTCAGAGTCCACTCTCACCAAAAACGTAACAGTGCCTCTTTGAACTAGTGTGTGATCATAGGACTCCAATTTTGAGAACCAGATGCACCTACGTGAGCATTACAATCAGAAGCTAAGGCACATGGCTTCCACTCTGGAGGTATTATTAGAGGACAGGGAGTGGTGGCGAGATGCCATAGGGTCAGAAGTTCCAAGGTGGTGTCCAGTATTCAGGGTCAGGGTCCTGTCATTTATCCAGGTTCTCTCATTTGACTTAATACTGTTTGTTTCCTTTCTTGAAAAATTTTCCAGTTGATTTAATGATCACATGTATTGTGCAGAGTTGGATGTGGTGCTGTCTTACTGTGTGTGTGATTATATTCTTGTTCTTATTTGCTAAAGCTGTGCGTGTTTGACTTCCAATTTTTTTCTTGGCTGGACTTAAAAATTTCTTGTGTTTTATTTTAAAATATTTATTCTTCATTAATTTTCCCTGCATTTAAACAATTTGGGGGTCTGAATTTTTATTTTGGTTTATTTTATTACTATTTTGCTCCATCCTTGTGTCAAACACTTAATTCATTTTATTATTTTATTTCCAAAAACCCCAGTTAATTCTATAAATTTTCCTCTATATATTACATTGACCAAACTCCAGAAATTTCTGTATGAGGATCCTAATTATAATTAAATTTTTCATTTGCATGTTTAGCTCCAGATTTATTTGAAATTTCTAAATACTTAGAGTTGCTGGTTCTTCTTTTGTTATTAACTTTGGGTTTTATTTCATTGCTGTATGAGAAAGATTTCAAATAAAAAATACATTAAGACTTTTAAAAAAAAAAAAAACCTTGGGCATGATCGATTTTTGAGTGTTCCAAACATATATAATGGAATACATATTATATGTTAAAATATAATAACATACACAAACATAACACACCCATTGTCATTCATATATATATATATATATATATATATATATATATATATATACACACACACACACACACATATATATATTATATGTCTTACTGGAGCAAAATAGTAATAAAATAAACCATATATATGTACATCTCTCTCTCTCTATATATATATCAATTGATATATCAATCCATTAGAATCAGTTCTAGGATCCTCTGCAGATACCAAAATTGTTGGATGACCAAGTCCCTTACAAAAAATGGTGTAGTATTTGCATATAATCTACACAATCATTCCATATGTTTTAAATAATCTCTAGATTATTTATAATAGATAATACAATGTGAATGTATGTAAGTAGTTGTATTACCACATTGTTTAGGGAATAATGACAAGGAAAAAAGTCTGTACACGTTCAGTATATGTGGAACTATTTTAAACATTTTTCTTCCACAGTTGGTTGAATCTGTGAACACAGAATCCAGATACAGAGGGCCAAATGCATATTTTTATATATGTTATTGGTTCTATTAATCTGAAGAATCCTGACTAATACAGGTATAAATGTTTTTATATCATTTTATGGGACTTAAAAACAAAATAATCTTAGATTTCATCAATCTCCATCTGTAAATTTTTGTGAAATAGTAAGATAATTTATTATATTCCTTTTTGTAATAATCTCTGATAAACTTGGTCTCATTCCTAATATTTTTATAGATGTTTTTATGCATCATTCTTAAGTTCTTAACATTGCTTAGCCTTTTTAATTCCTACTGACTCATTTATTGGGCCATGTTTTATTTCTTGTCCTTGTAAAGCTTGGTTATAGAGCAGTCTAATTTTTGTGTTAATCCACTTAATTAACTTTGAAGACACTAACTAAAAGAAGTTTACTTATTTCTCCTCTTAAGGAAATTATTCCACTGTTGTGTCATCTTTAGCAGTTGTTTTTCCTCAAATTTGGGGTGAACTTTTATTATTCACAACTTATAAAGTTCTAGATTAGATATTGGGTAGTATATTACCCAGTTGTTGTGAAGGTCAGAATTTATTTCCTGTGCCAAGCCCTACCCAGGGCTGCAGGAACCTGGCTTCTTTCCTGGTAAGGGTCACAGATTCAGGGTGTTCTGGTAGGTTGGTGATGAGCAAAGAGCTAGCAGACAGGCTGGAATCCTCTCTTATGGAAGCAGAGTGAAGGTGTTTACCTGGCCAGAGTATTGGAGATGTTAATGCTATCCCAGGTAGATGGCTTTTTTTTTTTTTGTATCAGTGAAGATAGGGAGGTATTGCCAGATCACTGCAGAGCAGGACCCTCTTTAGGAACTTCTCCTTGACCCAGATTCAGAATTCCCTGGAGCTTTTGGTCTTCTGATGAGGATATCTCTTGTTTTATGCTTTTAAGTATTTGCTGCCTTTTTTTTGGGGGGGGGGTCATACTTTCTCATATTTTTTTTCAGTGCTTTTAATGGGGTCTGGAGATGAAAGAGAAAAATATGTGACCTAATTTGCCATCTAAGATCAGAAATCTGCATGTAGACTTTAATGTGTGATAATGTGGCAACAAACATCGATCTACTCTTTTCCCCTTTCCCATTTTCTATTCATACAGCAACAGGGCTACAGTATAGCTCCTGAATTAAAAAGTCAGAGAAGTTTGAAAAATGGAGATTGGAGAGTTTATAGAGTGTTGTCCCCATCTATGATGTGGAGGTATTTCAGGATTCCCATGCAAATAAACTGATAAGAAATTCACTCTCTGTCCACGTTAAGCATGAAGTCAATTCTGCTGCTCACGGTGGCATCTCTTCCTGGCCACCATTTGACTTGGGATTGTGGGTTCAGGTAGGAGTAGTGGGGAATAGTCTTTCAGGAGAGCTGTAAAACAGATGAGAGTAGGTGCTAATAGAGTCATACCCCAGTTCTGTGGGCAGCAGTGGAAAAAGCTAACTGGGAAGCGTGGAGGTGTCAGCTTGGGACAGGTAATAAGCATAGAAGCAGGGAAGAACAGGGCTTACTTGAGAAGAGAAGTTTTGTGTGACTGGATCCTAAAGGAGAGCTGGGGGATGCAATTGAGCAAGTCAATGGACACAGGTTTGTACTCATGAGCCTTGCAGAGAGAGATAGTCAGGCTGTGCCTAATGGGTAACGGGACCCATGTGAAGCTCTCAGGAGGGAAAAACATGACTGAAGTCATGTAATAGATGCCAGAGTGTATAGGATGCAGTGGGGAAGCCCTGACCCAGACCCAGACATTGGTGGAGGATAGACAATGGCTATTGCAAGACAGTGCTAGTGGGACAGGCACTCAAGTAAGCAGTCTGACAGCAAAGATCCTGAGAGTCGTCAGGGTCTTATTGCCAGAGCAGAACCTTTTGGGGTTCTTTCTCAGAGCTGGGCTTAGGCTGGGAGAAGATGGAAGGGCCAGATGGGCTCCAGCCTGGAGAAATCTGATTAGTAACCTGCAGGAGGAGCTCACTGGTGACATGATGTGTCCTGAGTAAGGGGAGAACCTGCATGGGAGGAACTACAACTCAGGGACACATTAGGGCAATGTGTACTTTTGAAGGGACATCACAGCTCTGGAGCCATGATAATTCAGGGACCCATGGAATGGCCCAGGGCTGAGTTTTCTTTTGGGGATATGGAAGAAGTTGGTGAGAATAGAAAGAGAGGAGAAGAGGCTCATTTAGGGGGAAAGATACTGAGCTCAATTGGGGACATGTAAAATTTAAGGGATCCCTGTTGAAGATATACAGTAGACAAGTGGGAATATCCAGTTAAGCACTGAAAGCAGGGCTCTGGAGCCTTGAAGGGATATCGGGAATTGGGCTATTGTATGAGATCTGGTTATGATGGTGAGGAGAATGCATGAGATTTCTCAGTTTAAAATTAAGAAAGGAAGCCAAGGAAAAGCTTTGTTAAGATTAAGGCAAGTACAGTAAGGATCTACTGCAACCTCATAATATTATTTGATCTATAGAGGACATTCTATTTCATGTGCAATGAGAGTTACAGAAGTTTATTAGCAGTGTTTAAAATAAATGACTCAGAGGCATTTCTGGCCCAACATGAGAGCCGCTCAATGGACAAGCTTCATTGCCTACTTTTCTGAATCGCTTGTCACACAATTGGGCCCTTCATTGTATTACGGGGCACTCTGTATTTCCTCTTTTCCGGGTTAGGCCTGTTTGCTAGGGAAAACAATCCATTTCTCAGGGCTTCAGTTTTATGTACTCTTGATCTATTACTTTATTTCTCTAATCGCTTTCCCACAGGCAATAGTTTTTACTACCTGGAACTGAAAATAACCTACAGGATACCAAAGCACAAGTTAATTTATTTAGAACAAAGAAAATCATCTATGATTCCAGTGGGGGCAGAGAGAGGACAAATAGTCAACTTCCTTGCTGACTGGGACATATGGCCTCAACAGCTATTTGACTTTGCATTCACTTTCCAACTAGTGGTATTGACCTTATGCTTTTCATTAAACTGTAAATCTCTTCACTACGTTGAAGATCGAGGAGCAGATTGATTCTCCTTGAGTCCATGCATCTGAAGACCATAGGTGGGCAAGTGTACAAATGCCAGTGGAAAAATGGCTTTTTTGGAATATCAGGTTTGGTCCTCAGAGACTAGGAACTCTCCGTGTGGTGAACAATAAATTTGAATTCTGCTGTGTTTAATTAAGGTAATTTCCCTATTCAGCTCCAGATGTGGAGATGAGATTCTATTTTGTTGTGCCTAAAAGAATCTGTCCTTCCAAATGTGTGTCACCAGAATGGAATGTGACTATGGATCTGCATGTGACTAGTGTCTGTCTCCTACCGAGAGAGAAGAGCTGTGGCAGGAATAAGTTCTAATCTTTTCATCCACTTCTGTGGCTTTTTTTTTTCCATTGACTGAATATAATTGGTAAGGTAATGGAGTCCCACTAGATAGATGTCAGATGGCAGAAGAAGTAAAGTGACTGGAGGGAAAAATTTCTGCATGACACTTTCTTGCTAAGCATGATATCAGGGAATAAAGGTTTTGATCACCCAGAAAGACCAAGGATGCATACTCCTGCCCTCTTCTGAAAATTATTTGATAAATATTAAGGAATCATCTGGTATATCCTTACTGGTGATTGTTAATTTTATTTGTCAACTTTATTAGGTTAAAGATGCCCAAATAGCTGATAAAATGATTGGCATTCAGATCAGTAGAATATAGAAGGTCCAACCTCACCCATGGAGGGGGTACTATCCAAACTGTGGAAGACCTGACTAGAACAAGAAGGCAGGGGAAGGGCAAATTTTTCTCTCTCTTCTTAAGCTGGGACATACATCTTCTTCTGCCTTCAGATATCAACACTTCTGGTTCTCAGGCCTTCATATTTGGGCTGAATTACTCCACTGGCTTTCCTGGCCCTCTAGCTTGCAGACAGCAGATCGTGGGACTTCTCCGTCTCCATAATCACATGAGCCAATTCCCATAATAAATCTCTTTCTATATATCTATATATATCTTTTTAGTTTGTTTCTCTGGAGAACAGTGAGACTGAAAACAGCAACTCTGAGAATCCTAGGACAAAAGAGACTTAACAGCCATGTCAAACATTTCTGAATTGCCTCCACAGGTTTCTTGTAAGGAGGTAGCTTTACCCACACTTGAACATATTCAGAAAAAAAGCATTCATCCTTCCAGAGGAAAGCCCAGTCCACTGCTAGAGAATTCAGGCTATTGAAAGTGTCTTGCTTATATGATTTTGACAAATTCCTTTTCTATGATCATTTGTTCTAATTCACTCTCTTACTTAAAATACTAAGCAAGCTGAATGCTTCATACTCAGACCAACAATATCTTAGGTTGTAGGGATTCAAATGCATATTCTGGTCCTCAAGAAGATGATAATTGAGAAGTGCATAAAAGAAAACCACAAATCCGCTATGACTGGGGCCACATCTTATTTATTTGCATTTTTAGTTACTAGTAGAATACCCAACACAAAGTAGAGGTTCTTTAGTTTTTTTTTTTCAAAAGATCTGATTAAACCCATTAACTATATTATTTTTCTCTGATTATTTGGTTTCAGTATCAAACTCTGGGTCTGTTTCACCCATGAAAACCTGCATCACTTTGGGTGGGTGTCAGCTACAGGTCTACCTCCTATTTCCTGCTCTCCCACCTGGCTTAATCCACCCAAGCCTTGCAAAGATTAGCACTCCATCCTGACTGGCCAGGTATACACAAGTTTTGTGCAATGTCTGTTGAGGACTTCATTTACCATGACCTGACTCCAGGTGGCCCATCTAGCCTGAGAGTCTAGAGCATCTGAATGTTTGAACACTTGGACAAATATCCAAACTTCACAGAGTTAGGATTTCTTGGTGCTTACTCGACATGGCTGGGGGAGGTAGGAAGTGATTTCTGCTCTGTGTAGACTTAGGTTACTTGGGAGATAACACAGATATGCAAGGAACCTCAAGATAGATAACTTTGTTGAAGTGATAGAGGAATGGAGCCAACCAGCCCTAGAATTAAAAAGAAGAGAAATATACCATATTAGCATGTGGTTCAAGATGGGTCTTGACATGGATGGAAACATTTAGCATCTGGAGGGGTAGTTGGTGAGATCATTGGCATATTGCCTCACCAGGCAATGTGTGTAGAATCTTCATTAGCATATTAAAGTATGTTCAAGCTTCCTTGGTGGAGTCATTCATTCATATAGTTGCTCATAGTCAAAGATGTGCTAGATGGGATATGCCCTATGACCAAGGCAGTCTATATTCCTACTTTCTAAACAGGTGGGATCAAGTACAAGCAAGCACATTAAATTATTCCTTGGAAAGAAATTATTTAGGCCTTGGAAACTGTAAAGAAGATTGTAGATATCTTAGTTTGTTTTGGGATGCTTTAACAAAATATAAGACTGGGTAATTTATAGAGAACAGAGATTTATTTCATATGGTTGTGGAAGCTGGGAAGTTCAAGATTGAGGGACTTGCATCTGCTGAGAACCTTCATGCTGCATCATCCCATGGTGGAAGGAAGAAAGACAAGAGAGCATGCATGTGAGAGAAAAGGGGAAGGAGCCTGAATTCATCCTTTTATCAGGAACCTACTCCTGTGATAACAGCATTAATTTATTCATAAGGGCAGAGCCCTGATAACCTAATTGCTTCTTAAAGGCCCTGTCTCCCACCACTGTTGCATTGGGGATCAAGTTTCCAAAACATGAACTTTGGGGTACACATTCAACTCATAGCAATGGGGTAGGCCTGACAGGGTGGTTTGGGCAAGCTTCATGGAGAAGTGAAATGAAGACTAGAGACCTGATGACAGAAAGTGTCAATCTGATGTCATATAATCAGGGGTGGTGAGCTAGACCTGATGCTGGATTCCAGGGAAAGGTGCACCAGGGAGAAGGGAAATTCTGGTAGAGGCTAGACACTTTTGTGCCTTTTCCCTGTTATTTAGGGTGTCCAGTGGCAATCTATTGGTTATACCTACTTAGAATGACCAGCATTAGTAAATAAAATATATTATTTCCAGTTAAATTTGAGTTTTAGATAAATAATAATTTTTTTAGTGTGTGTCCTAGAGAGAAGAAAACACAAAATTCTCTGTTGTGGAAAATAAATAGAAAACAAAACAAACAAAAAAGGAAATAAAAGAAAAGAAAGATCATAGACATCATTGATAGTTAGAGGGAGGCAATTAGGTAGGAACCTCTGGGTTGATTGGCCTCCCCTCAACTTTGCAGAGAGACCAGCTTATACCGTAGTCCTCAGTGTGGCCCAGATTTCTCATGGCCCTGCCTTTCCACAGAGAGCAGTCTATCCCATGGCCAGTGATGATCCAGTCCAAAGTGTAGTTAGGTGGTCGGGTGTGGGAGAATATGGATGACTGATTCTTTTTTCTTTGCAGGACCCACAATGGAAATGAATGGTGGGAGACTCTGGCCTTTACTCTAGAACCAATATGACTTGGTACAGCCTCATAATATCTGTTCAGAGTCAGAGTTCTGGGGTCCAATTGAGTTGCAATGAGATAGTTACTGAACTGAGGATAGCAATTCCTTAATATATCTAAGGCAAATAAGAGAAGGGCTTAACACCTAAGAATGTTGTGAGAATTAAACTAGGTAATAATTTAGGGGAAAAGTATTTGTTAAACTTCGGACCCACAGTAACTGCTTTTGTTTTTAAATCTGAAAATATGTAGTATTTATTTGTTTGCTTCTTTGGCCAGACTGTACTGTACATGACTTAAGACCAGGCAGCAAATTTGAGGTGGAGCCATAGTTATGAAAATGACTGCCCAGACCACAAAGCTGATTTATTTCAATCATAATAGCAGCGAATTCCTGTTATTGTAATGAATCACAGCGTGTATGCACAGAGATGCAGGGGGCTGGGATCACAGGACCAGCTTTGCAGCTGGGTAACGAAAAGCAGACACTTGCAGTATCCTAATGATGCATGTAGCAACTGAACCTGCAGCCTGGTCACACAAAACAGGCCATAATGAAATCCAGTCTTTTTTTATGGAATATTTTTTCCTAAATGATAAGGTATTGCATATGGTTCTTTTCCCATTGTGCAGAAATTTCTTCCAAAGTAAACATTTTAGAGATTTTTAACTAAGGTTGGCAAACTAAAACTTGCCTCAGTATAAGAATGTTGAAGCCATCTGCTAGAAAATCTGCAATATAAAACACACAGAGCTGTGTTACTCAAGCTAATTTAATCATAAAATACCATTTCCTGGATCCAAAGGGAAACATTTCTATTTGGCCACTAGGGCTTTCTGGAGAAAGGCACTATATATTTGCAATATGGTACATTAGTAATTTTGAATTTCAAAGAGAAAACAGAGAAGGAACTTTGGAAAACAAACGTTGAAGGAAGCGTCTTTTCAATTCTTTGCAGATGATTTTGATAGAAAAGTTTTTGATAGAAAAGCTTTGACAGAAATTGAGAGTCATGGTGATCATTTTGAAGGAAAATAATTGAATTTTACTGTCTGTATTTTATTTTGCACACATTTAATAATTAAAAGTTTTTCTGTACCATGAGTACAAAATCCAAAAGCATCCATGTAATGGCAGAGAGTCAGGGCCAAATCAGGCAGCACTCACCAACACTCTGTTTGGGTAATATGCATTGTATTAGCTATTTGTAAACTAGATGCAGGGTGATCTGAGTAGCAAATGTCATTAGGTCACTAGACTGCCATTCCCTGATGATTCCAATGCAGCCCCATTCTCTAGATCAAGTGCCTCTTTTATCAAATGTTCATTGGTATGTTTCTAACACTACACTCTGGGCCAGATTGAGAATGCATGCCAAGTACCAGGGCTCAGAACTTTGTCCAAATTTTTTATTGACAAGATCTCTCTAGCTGTCACTTTCCATTTCTTCTTTGGTCTGCCTTTTTATTTTAATGTCAGATTTCTAAGTGTAGTAAGAAAGTCGGGTGTGGGCAGAAATCTCTGTTCCCATGATAAAAGTCAACATCAGTATTTCCTCTTCTGGTGCCCAATCACTGCTTCATGTTTCTGGAAATACTGGAGCATTCCATTCAGATTTTAATCTGTATAAAATCAAAGCATTTCCTCAAAGTTCACCATTGGGATCTGCTCATAGACGCACTCATTTTGTTTATTGTCACTTCTACTTAATACGTTTCACACGTGTGTCATTGACCTTATCAGATGGGCTGCATGGGCTAGGATTCTGTGCTATGGAGCTACCTCTCCAGGGACTTGAAGTTTTTAGGTCTTTGGGTTGCGGTTTTTGTGGAGGCATGGGGCAGATTTTCTCCCATGATAGCTGGGTTTTCCCTGCACTCAAACTAGCATCCTTGCTCCAGAAGGGAGACTTGGGCAATCTCCCTCCTATCTGAACTCATGGTGCTCAGAGGAAATGACAATGGAGGTCAACTGTGGGCAAGTACACCCTTTAGTTCATGATTCTCAATTTTCTCTCTATGACTATTAACCCCTGAGGTTAATCCTCTAACAACCTAAGCTTGAGAAAATCCTCTGGAAAATTACAAATTTATCTTAGGGAATCTGGCTTTCTTGTCTTGGGTCAATCATACAAGAGAACACTTTCCATTGTAGTTCAGAACTCAGAGTTTTGACCAATGTTGCCTTTGGTAAACTATTCCAGGGGTTCTGCATATAGATTAAGATTCTGGGACTCCATGACTGAAGAGAATTATTTAAAAAAAAAAATTAGGGCTGGTGTTGTGGCTCAGTGGTAGAGTGCTTGCCCAGCACATGTGAGGCACTGGGTTCGATCTTCAGCACTACATTAAAAAAATAATTAAATAAAATAAAGTCATTAAAAATTTATTTTAGTTCCTCCACAAAATAGTATCCAATGAATAAGTAGATTTCTAAATAGATGACTTATACATGATAACAAAAATGAACACTTTATCTTCTATCAATTGTATTATATTTTTCCAGCTCCCAGGAATTGAACTCAGGGGTGCTTAACCACTGAACAACATTCTCAGCCCCTTTTATATTTTATTTTGAGACAGGTACTCACTAAATTGCTGAGGCTGGATTTCCTTGCAATCCTCCTGCCTTGGCCTCCAGAGCTGCTGGGATTACAGATGTGTACCACTACTCCTGCCTGACTAGAACAAGTCTTAAGAGGAGGACCCCACCAGTCTTCAAGACATTTCACTTCAAAGCCATCGCTCACAGTCTTGAGCCAGGCACTGATTATTTTCATATAGCTTCTAAGGAGATTTGTCTGTGCTCACTATTATAGATAATACAGCTTCTCATTTTTACTTTTGATGAATAAGCATCTGCAAGAAGAATTGCTGAGAACAAAGGGTGTTAAAGCAGCTTTTATTATATATAAATAGAAAGTGTGACCTATGTACATGCTATCATCAGTGCAGTTGGAAAGTCTATGGGGTGTTCTTAATATGCTAATCTTGTTAATGATATGTAGACATTACTGTGCTTTCAAAATATATGCTGATTTTATTATAAGAGAATCTGTCCTCATATTGACAACTATATACCTATCTCTGCTTTTCCTTCAAACTTTCTGCTCATATCTTTTGCCCATTTGGAAAGGATATTCTATCTTTTCTTACTGATTTATGAGGTTTAAAACTCATAAATCAGTAAGAAAAGATAAGAAAAGATAAGTAAGTTAAGATTTTTATGACATGTATTTTATAAATATTTCTTTGTTCATTATGTGCATTTAAATATTTTACTAATATTTTAAAGCATACATATTTTGTTCAATTATGTATGGTTTCATCTCTTGGACATTTTCCTTTTGGTTTTTGTGACATTTGCCTGGGGAGCCTGTGACTGTGTTAAAAGTATGTGGGTTTTTCTAAGTTGGTAACTTTATTTCTTGTAGTGGAAAAGCTCTTCATAGAAGAACTTGATTATTTCCATATCGAGTTATGATGTTTCTTTTGGTTTCAAAAATTCTATTTTGAGGTGCTATTGCCTCTTTATAAATTTATTTTTATTGTGGAAAATACTAAACATAGCAGATATAAAACAACTAATATAATAAAACCTTGCTTATTCATATTCTGGCTTCAATAATCATCAATACATAGCCATTTTAATTTTATCTACTCCTTTTTTTTCTTTTCCTGGAGCATGTTGAAACAAATTCTAGATCACATTTTACCCATAACTACTTCAGTATATATAGCTAACAGGAAAGACTTTTAAAAAAAAGAATCATTATCTTATTTTTCACACTTAATATAATAACCATTTATATCCAAATAGGCATTTGTATAATACTTCATTTCAAAACTGTCCTTTTATGGGTGCAGGACAAGAGGCAGAGAAGGTCCCTGCATTGCATATGGATGATGTCTCTCTTAGGTCTCTTTTGATCTGTAATAGTTTTCTCTTCCTTTTTCATGCATTTTCTTAAGGAGGAAACTAGGTCCTGAGTCCTTGTCCTATGCAGTGTATTAGGTTCTCCATTTAGCTACTGCTTTTGCATTGAAAAAGTGTTTTTATCTTCCCTGTTCCCTGCAAATTTGTGGTTATACCCAAGTATCCAACAAGATTCAAGCCTTACTAAACTCAGGTTCTTTTTTGTTTGTTTGGAGAGAATGCTCTTCGTGAATGCTATGCACTTCTTGCATCACATTGAGAACCAATGATGTCAGGCTGTGTTGCTGTTCATGCTGAAAAGATTGATGGGTAAGTTTAGGAGCTGTGGACCTAGAACTTACCAGTCCCCTACATTTCTTTTGATAATTTTCTCCAGGATTCAGAACTAGTGGTAGGTATGTTGGTTAGGAGTACTGGGTGAGAGTCGAGTGTATGTTCTGTAGGTGACTTGTATGAGGGGGCTAGTTGGCTTAACCTTTCAAGGTTTCAAGGTTGGCTCAGCTCTGAGGAGAGGACCATTTGCTCTGTGTGTGGTACCGTTTGGGAGGGAGAACTCTGAGAGCAGGGCATTGGCACAGCATGGAAATGTGGTAGCTATGATTTACTGGTATTGGTTTCAAGCAGATGGAATTTGTTTAGATGACCCTCAGGGTCTTCCCAAATCTGATGTTCTATGATGAATTATTACATAGCTCCTCTAGCTGCATTAGTGGTATATTAAGAGTAAGTGTGTGGGTAGAAATGCTCATCATCCAGTTGTAATAGCTCAATAGAGATGACAATTCTGCCAGATTTGGGTCCTATGGGCACCATTGAGAGGTCTGTAAATTCACATTCACTTTTCAAGTCCTGGTTTATAACAGCTTGCCAAATGTGTCACTAAGATGAAGATGGATTATAATGACTACATTTTGGTAATTCACTTACTTTACTGAAGTCAGTGCTCAGTCATGTTACAGCCGAGACTCCATCTGGTTCCAATCAGTGGCAAAGGGAGTACCATGTCTGGACAGCGGGACCGAGTCTGTGTCTGTGCAGGAAAGCTGCCTGGAGAGCTGCAGCTGAACAATTATCCAACAAGTGACAGGGTAGTGGATGGTGCAGACCACCAGCAGGGCCAGTTCAGGTCCAAGTCAGCCAGGCAATTCGATAGCTGCCACGTGTTCACTTCTACATTCAGCAAATACTTAAATGCCTACTATGTGCTAGGTACTGTTCCAGGTGCTTGGGGGTAATCATGGAGGAAGGCAAAGTTCCTTGCCCTCTTGGAACTGCTGCACATTCTACCTGGTGGTGGGAACAAAAGCAGGGAGCCAATAAGAAACTGACATAATCCACAAATTTTAGAGCAAGTCAGAAAGTGATACAAACTGTGGCAAAAAAAAAAAAATGTAGAGTAGACTAAGGCAGTTTATCCTGCCCTGGAAAGGCTGGGTATTGCAGTGTTAGGTGAGACGGTCAGGCAGGTAGGACTGGCTGACAAGATCAGGCAGGAAAGTAACAACTTCTTCAGATTTCACCTGCTTAGTAAACTATTTGTTCAGCACTGAGCTTGACCAGGTTCTCATCTGTAGCTTCAAATGACTGTGGATTAAAAATATTTTTTAAAATTGCATTTTTACTGTATAGAACATGTAGTCTTTCCTTCTTGTCATTATTCCCTGAATGATATGGTATAACAATTATTTATATAGTGTTAACATTTTATTAGGTAATCTAGAGTTGATTTAAAGTATATGGGAGAATATATGTAGTTATATGCAAATGTTATTCCCTTTTATGTGAGGAACTTGAGCATCTTCCGTGTATATAATCAGCTTTCCATCACCATGACAAAATACCTGAGATAATCAACTTAGAAGGAGGAAAGGTTTATTTTGGCTCATGGTTTCAGGGACTGGAGTCCATGGTTGCTTGGCCCCATTGCCTTTGGGTCTGTGGCAAGAGAGTATATCATGGCAGGAACATGTGGTGGAGAAAACTTGTCACTTCATGGTGGCTAAGAAGCAAAAGAGAAAGAGGCTGGAGCCAATGTTCCACTATCCCCTTCAATGGCACACTCTCAGTGACCAACTCACTTTCATGAGGTCCTACCTCCTAAATGTTCTACCACCTCCCAATAGCATCATAGGCTGGTGACCAAGCCTTCAACACACAGGCCTATGGGGGACACTTATAAAAACCATAGCACTCAGAGTTAGGTCTGAGTGGGAGGTCCTAGAACCAATCCCTTACTGAGGGACTACTGTGGTCGTTGAGCTCAGAAGATCCATTGCAACCTGAACATTGCTACAATGGAGGCCGAAATCTTCAAGCTACTCACCTCTCTGCTGCTTCTGCTCCATGTTCTCCAGGTGGTCCTGGATCTCACCCTCTCCTGGCTCTTCTTCAGTCTGTGATTTCTACTTTAGCTCCCTCTGTGGCTCACTGTGCTTTCTTCATTTCCTAACTGTACCTCCCTTTCTCCCTAGCCCTGGAGGGACTAAGAGGCCAATGACTTCACTGCTTTGCCAGGACAGTGTTGCTTCCCAGAGAAGACTCTGCACTGGAACGTTTTGGGCCTTTCTGGAAGAACACTATATCATCATCATCACCACCACCACCACCACCACCATCACCACCACCACAGTATCCCCTAAGGCTTGAGCTGGCAGAGTTGCATATCAGCCACACATGGGCTTGGTCAACGAGTCTCACTCTCCTGGCCTGGTGGGCTGGGACAGCCCAGGCTTTTGTTTTTCACAGGAAGACAACTGTGTGCCGGCCCTTGCTTAACCTGGTTTTCCCTCCTTAAAAAGAAAATTTTCACTAGATGAATCATGCCTAACATGCTTGCTGGAGCCAAAGATGTTTGGCTCCCAGGCTGTTTACTGCCTCACTGACTTTTGTCAAGTATTCTTAGGAAATGACAAGGGACCAAAAATTGTCATTGTTTTTGCTTTACAAACTGGAGGCCTGGAAATAAGCCAATCCTGAGTAGAAGGGAGTTCCTAACCACTGGGCTATTCAGTGTCATGCAGAACAATACCGGGGCCACTGAAGTGACCTGCCTTTGGTACAGGAGAGGCCTGGTTGCCTAAGTGGTGGACAGAGCACTTTCACCTGCACCATCTGGGAGGTCCTCATCTCTTCCTAGTAGGGGCTATTACATCTTATTCCCATCCACAGGTGTGGGCCTCAGACTCACAGCTGTGTATAGTAAGGAGGAGACCCCAGAGTTGTACTTTGTCTCCCTCTTTGGAAACCTGGCTTCTTTCAAGCCAGGTGGATATCATTCTCATGCTTGTTTGAGGTATTATTTTTCCCACAGATTGGTTTGATGGACTAGCACATATTTAAAAGTTTGGCTTGTAAATAGCTGAGATTCTGAGAACACCTGTAATAAGTAGCATGAATGATGCTGCCTAGAATTTGCAGTCACTCAAAAACTTGGAATCAGAGCCAGTAGAGACAGAGAAAATTTAGCTCATTTACTCTGCTTCTCCCAGGTCCCATGTACAAATCAAGGCTGGGGAGATGGAGTAGGTTTCCCCAGCATGATTTTGCTGTGGCAAGTCCTAGGTCCAGAGTTGTTCTTATCTGATCCTGTCCTCCCTAGCAAGGGCAGCGGTGGCTTCACCTTTCCATCTTTGCATGATGACTAGGTGCCCATGGCACACTCTTGCCCATTCCAGGGGGTGGAGCAGCAGGTGTGTGATTAGTGGTGTGCGCTAATATGTGAGGGCTCATGTGGGCAGGACTGGTTGGGGCTATGCTGGATAAGCCTAGTGCTCATGTGGTGCCTTGGCTTCCTCCCTTGGCTTACTTCCTCCCAGCAGAACTTGGGGTGGGAGGGGATCTCTGCCTCCCAGGTCTCAGCATAATGAACTTAGGGAGGGAAAACAGTGTTTGCAGGTGGGGTCTGTGTTTGGGTGCTGATTTCATGGGTGAGATCCTATTTCTGTCACCTAGGAACTGCATATGAGTGGCCAACTCATGTGACTCAGTGCACTTCATTGCTGGGCACATTTTGCTTCATTTTCGACCTTGAACATGGTTCCCTTGTTCTCTCTTCCCCGTGCGACCTTAGAAGCAATTTCAAAGACATCACCAAGCTCATCCTCCTATCCTGCATATAAACAGGTCCTGAGGTGGTTTCCTGGGGTCCTGGGGACCTGGAAGCACCTTCAGGGCTCAGAGGTTCCCATAGATGGCCTCTGCTCAAATGCAACTACAGTCCTGAGCGGGAGCCAGACAAACTCACAGGGAGCAAGAAGAATGGATGCATCTAGAGCCGGGAAATCTACCATGGCAGTAATGACAGAGTCAATGAAAAAACATGTCTGTGGACATGGGGCCCTATTTTAATCACAAATGGCCTGCCTGGAGAATGGGTTATAGTCAACACTTCTAGAGATGGAAAATGTCTTAATTAACATGTTGGGTAACTACTGAGATTCATCTTTTCCTCTTATTTGACTATGTATTGGCAGTTTCTGCTTCTTCATACTTAAGTCTTTCCTACTGAAAACCACTGCAGGAAACTTTCTGTTATAAGGTGAGTAAGTTCTGGCAACCTAATATACACTGTGGAAACTGGAGTCAATAAAACTGCTTTGTATTCTTAAAAATACTGAAAGCAGATCTTAGTGATTCTTACCACATACACACACAGAAAGGTAAGATGATGGATATATTAATTAGGTTGATGGTGGTATATATGATGTCAAAACATCACATTGTATAACTTAAATATGTACAATTTTTATTTGTCAATTATACTTGAGTAAAGTTTGGGGGAAACAAACATGTATATACATATACACACACACAGACACTATAAGAAAAACACAACAACCGCAAAAGTTCTTTCTTGAGCCTCCCAGAGCCCTTAAAGCTGTGCATCTTTCCAGTCCCTTCATCCATCTTGGATGCTTGGGTATCTAGCTACTGTCCTCTGCCCTCTTTCTTCTGTCTCTAGCCCTTGCCACTTGGCTTCTACTCACAAATGTATGGAAATTACGTCCTCCAACACCAGGAGACCTGTAGAACTATTACTCTGCATCTCTCCTACCTCCCATAGTGCGCCCAGACTTTCTTCTTCCTCTGAGGGTCTCCATTCCTCATCTGTCCCATCTCTACCTCTCCTGACCACTCTTGCCGTCCACCTCCCTCTCCTAGGCTCTGCCTTCCCATGACCTCTCTGTGTATTTTACTCTCATCCTCTGGGTGAAGACCACAGTCCCTGCTACACGCCCCCCCCCCC
>NW_026000000.1:11034832-11044983 GCF_001458135.2 Marmota marmota marmota | reverse complement strand
CCCCCCCCCACACCACCTACCCTGATTCCCCCTGAGTACCAGATCTACAAGCCACACTGGCTGAGGAAGATTGTCACATGACAGTCTATAGGGATTTGAAACAACTGCCATGAACAACAGTGCTCACCAGGAATTCCTAGTTATCCCCTGTGGCTGGGGCATGAGGACCTGCTTCCAGTCAGTCTCTCAGTTGCTTGTGTCTTCATGGGACACCTTATTTAACCAGTGGGTCCAGCAGTTCTCTTTTCCACCTCTGTGTCCTCATCCTTTAATTCAATGACCATGAACTCAGTGACCATGCCTAGATGATCCTCAGTTGTCCGTTCCCACGGCGACTGATGCCTTTCCCTGCATCTCCATATTTATTACTAGAACAGTTAAAAAAAAAGGAATTCCTTTTTTAAGCTCCTTCTCCCACTTCTTCCAGACTATTAAAATATAAACATTATCTCTGATTTCCCAAGCATAGTTCCATTCATATTTCTCACATGTTCAAAAATTTTAGGATTTCTCACTGACTCCTTTTTTTTGTTTTTTTCACATGCAATCAAATGTCTATAGTGTGTCATCTACTGATTTTTTGGCACTTTCAAGATGACCTCTTAATACAGTCCTTGGGTTTCTTTCTCTCTGTTTTTTTTTTTTTTTTGTTGTTGTTGTTTGTTTTAATTTCTAAGCAGACACTTATTCACCCCTCTGTGGCACACTCTCTCTTCTTGACCCTTGGATCACCATGTCCTCCCGATTTCCTTCCTGGTTTGCTGGGTAGTTTTTTAGGCTTGACGTCCCTAGTGGGTAAATTTTGGCATCCCACTAGGCTCAGTCTTGGGTCATCTTTCCTTTTCAGATGGAGCTTTCCTCTGATCACCTCATTCAGGACCCCACTTGCAGTGAGTTCCAGTGTGCCACTGACATGGACATTGAAATCTCCATCTAGAACTTTCCTCTCAGCTCCAGAAATACATAGCCAACTGCCTTCTCAAAGTCCTCGTTTAGATGACATCTTGGTCTTGACATAGTAATAACAGAATTTGAACCTTGAGCTCCATGTCATACCTGTTCCTGTGTCCTTCATGTTAGAATATCACCTATGGTGACAACATCCTCTCAGCTGTCCTGAACGTAGTGTATCCCAGCTGATTTTGCCTGCCAGGTGTTCTCAGGCGCATCCTTTGTCCATAGCCAACTTTTTCAGCTGAAGCTATAGCCCCTCTCTACGGCATCACTGGAATAGCCTGTGTGCCTACTCTGTGCTGGTTCTGTGTGAGACAGAGGTTGAATTTGATTCAGGCTGGTTCTGTTATCCACAGTTCTCATCCCACACTGCATGGAGACAAGGTGGTCTTTTTCAAAGTTTCATCATCCTACTGTCCTGCCTAAAACCCTTCAGTGATTTTATATGCTTTATTTTTTAAATTTCTAGAACAAAGATCAGATTCCTCACCAGCCTCACAGCCCTGCCCCATCTGATCCTCACTCTGTCCCAGGACAGATCTCACCATCAGCCCTTGCTCTTGAAGGCTGGCTACCGGCCTCTGCTTTCCGGCCTTCTGCATGTTAATCTGTTTGCCTCTGTGAACTTCTGCTCCCTTTTAAGCCTGTTGACATGCACTTGTCCTCCAGATCTCAGACCAAGGGTGAGCTCCTTAGAGGTTTTCTGGGGTGGAGGCAGGCAGCGATGTGTGTACCGTCTGGTGTGTGTCTGTCCTTTGCAGTTCTTCTATAATTGTCACTTCACATAGTCTTGGATGATTATTGATGAGCAGAAGCCATCCTAGTGCTGTGGGGATCATGTCTCTCTTTCCTCAACTGCTGGTTGGAAGAATAAAGTTCCTTTCTTTAGACACATCATATAGACATGGCATCATATAGACATGGTTGGATGGTCTTCTGCACAAGCTATTGAGGCTTTGATAAACACACTTCAATGATGGGGAAAAAGAGGGCCAGATGATTGTTAAGGATCATCACAAACCATGTAGAAAATCTGGAGGCCTTGGGCAATAGGCCAGTGGGGCTTGGATTTAGATCCTTGGAGTGTCCTAATTTGGCTATAGTTTTCTGATCAGCCGAGGTCCACAAGGAGCCAGGCTGCGGAGAGAGTGAATCATCTTGGGGTCCTCATTGTGCTAGATCTACCGGGAGGAAGCCTTGTGTGGACGTGGTTATCCCCTGGAGGGATTTCAGTGCCTTTGGAAATGGAAGGAGTATTCCTGCATTTGTGGTGCGCGAGTTCCTGGCTCCTTGCTGCCCTGCCCTCCACCTCTGTCTGTCTCTATGGCTTCCTTATTTGCAGGTCCCTCAGCCTTGGGTGGACTCACCCATGACTTCTTCCTGTGGGTCCGGTTCTGTCCTGTGGTCCTCCCACATCCAGGCTGCTCTCAGACCTCCCCTCCCCTCAGGCAGCAGGGGATTCTTCCCCTGACCCGGTGGGGCCTCGCCTCTGAAGGCAATTACTGCTCGCCCAGTGAAAATATATAAGGAGATTTGAAGAGGTATCACGTTACATCCTTCATATTTTACCAGCAATAAATTCAGCCCTTTCCTCTCTGGTGGATGCTCAACTCCATAAATCAGGAGTCTATTTCTAAGGAGGAAGATTTCACAGGCCCCGAGGTTCCCTACAACTGGCTCATATTTCAAGTGCTGTACCAGGATTGAACTGAGAAGCTGGGAGCTTCAGAACAAGGGAAGTTATGCTCAGAGACCTGAGGCTTTGGGATCTGTATCCCACCCACGCACCTCTTGCTTTTCCTGTCCTTCCTGCCAGCTTGGACCTCAGGTTCTCTCAGGTTTCTACACTGTGCACTGGCTCTGGTTACCTGACCTCACAGGTGTGGTCAGGGCTCTGCTTTTGCTATGACTGTATCCCTCAGAATCTTTGCTCCGAACACCCACATCCATAGGCCTGGCAGAGCTTGCTAAAGACGCAGTTCCTCTGGTCCACATGCTGAGGCACAGTCTCTGGGGTAAGGGCCCTGAAGTCTTTATTTTAATCTCTTCCAGGTGATTCTTATGCACAATAAGCTTTGAAAACCACTTTTCTACATGCTAAGTTTTTGGAATCTGAATTTAATTTCCCCAAACTCTGGCTTTAGTTTTCTGCTTATTTCAAACTCTACTGCTGTGGGTGCTAATCCAGCACTTCCCTACAAAGTCCTCACTGTGGCCAGAGAATAGTCAGTCCCCCCACTCCTTTGTCCTGCAGATCAGCTCTCTGAATCCTCCCAGGCCTGGGCTACAATGTGCTGGGCTCTGGAGGCAGAGTGCCCAGCAGAGTGGACATGGCCCTGCCAGCAGGCCCTTGGTAGCTTGGTGTTGGCAGAAGAGACATTTTTCTAGGTAGTTCATACACATGTGCAGCCAAACAAAAATAAATATTGTTTAGAGAAAGGATCAAGACAGGAACTGCATTTAGCCAAAGTGAAGCTGCCAGGAGGCATGGGAGGTGTGTGTTCAGCAGAGGGAAGGGGCTGTGGGACCAGGAAGGTAGTATAAAGTACACAGGGCAGGTGGGCAAGTGTGGTCTGTGGCATAGAGTCAGGCTGGGCACCCAGTTCCTTAGGGCCTGTCAGGACAGAGTCAACTGGTACACACCTGGCCCCTCCTGGTCTCTGTCCTGGGATTTGGGGTGGAATGAAACATACCACATCCAAGGTGCTGGGAGGGGCATGTAGCTGAATTTGAGACATGCTGGGTGTGTGGACAGGTGAGCAGTGCAGCATCCCTGTTCTCTCTGTGGACAGAGGTTGGTCCCTGGTCCACCTGTGATTTTCTTTCCTCACACACCACAGATAGTGAGTGTGGCCCTGGTGGGGAAGCACCAACATGTGGGACTGGAGAGTGACCTGTGTGGGGCTGGGGTCTTTCCATTTGGAGACAGGGACTCACCTTATTTTGAGTTTGGAAACTTAACTTTGCCTCTGGCCCTGAATTGGGGAGGGTCCTATATGAGAGCATTCAGAGATGGTAGATGGAGAGGATCAAAGACTATCCCAGGCCCATGGGGATTAAAGACACCAAGTTCTTCACAGAATCTTCTCCAGAATGAATTTCTGTTGTGTGTGTCAGGGAGGTGAAGGGGGCCTTATATTGGTTCAGCAGACTCATAGGAAGGACAATTGACTCAGAATAGCTCCACTAGTATACAGACAGTCCCTGAGTTATGATTTTTCAATTTTCTGAGGGTACAAGAATGATATTCACTCAGTAGAAACTGGACCTCAAGTTTTGGATTTTGATTTGAAGTTCTTTATACTACCTTTAGTATAGACTGGCCCAACTTTAGGCTAGTGTGAGTGACCTGAGCATACTTAAGGCAGGCGAGACTAAGCTAGGATGTTTGGTAGGTTAGGTATATATTAAATGCTTTTGGTATTTTCAACCTGCAATGGGTTTATTGGGACATGACCCAGTTCTAACTTGAGAAGCATCTGAATAGATAACAAGCATTCTCTTGGAGAACGCTGACCTGTAAGGGAATAGTTCTAGCTGCCTACTTGGTCTCCTTATGCTCTGTAAGGAAGGACCAGGCTATTGTTTGGGACATCAGAATCATCCTGGGAGCTTTGTAAAATCCAACGTACCTGGTCCTAGTCTAATTGTAGGATCCTGGGGCTCCTAGGTAATTTAGACACATGTCAAAGCCTAAGGATCATTGACTATACAGTGTATATTCCAGTAACATGGCTGTGGGAACAGGCCTATTATGTGTGTAGATAGAGTTAAAATCAGAACAGTGGGAATAGAAAAATAAAAAACTTCATCTAAATCTTCTCTTTAGGACCAGATCCAGGGTTTTGACCTCGGCTCCCTGTTAAAATCAACCGAGGAGTTAAACAAAAGTAAAGATGTCTTATTCCTCTCCCAGACATTCGGCTTTCAGTGTCTAGGTTGTCTACATGTCCTTCTGATATGCAGACATGCCTTGTGAGAACTTTTGATTCAATGTGGATGCTCTGATTTTTATGTTGGCTTTATTTTTTTATTTTTTATTTTGTTTGTTGTACTGGGGATAAAACCCAGTATCTCCCACATGCTAGGCAATTGCTCTACTACAGAATTACACACCTAACTTTTTATGTTGGTTTTAGATACTATCTTTACTCACAGGTGATGCTTGGAAAGGCTACTCAGTTGGTTAACCTATTGTTGTTAAACCCATCCTTCTAAATAAAAAATCAGAAATAATGCAAAGGTTAACCATGTTTCACTCATAGGCATTCCAAGAAAGATTCTCTTGTAGTAGAAATAAGGTATTTCTTACAAGTTGGATTTTGCTTTCTCATATGTGCAAGACCACACACACACTCACACACACACACAGGGTAGAGGAGGTCAACTTATGTAAATGGTCATACTTCATAGAGATCTGTCCAAGGTCTGAGAACATAACCTGCCTTAGAGAGGTGGGTGGTGATGATGGCTTTACCTTGACTCATTTTATGTTCATAGCCCTCTCAACCACCTTGTGAAGTTGTGCTTGGGCCCACAGCTCACACAGAGACCTGCTCTTGTCAGACACAGTATTCAGGCTCTGCAACCTGCTATTGTGCATTTTAATTCCCAAGGGCTCAGCCCCCATGGAGACATCCCAGAACAAAGGAAGCAGTGCTTGCCATGTGAGGCAAACGTGCTTTAAGACCACAGCGGGCGGGAACTTGGCCCTTGCGGCCTGGAGCCTACTGAGGGCTTGACAGCCCCCTGGAGACCTGCCGACCTGCCCTGACCTCCTCATGGGCCACACCCTCAGCATTCCCACTCAAGCAGACTCCTTTCCACTTAAGAGCAAAAGAGTTGCAAGCATAAGTTCAAGGTTGACAAGGAGCAGGAGAATATCCCTGGGTCAACCTCAGAAGGTTGTGCCAAGGGGCAGTGTGGACAATGTTGCCTATAAGCAATGTTCTGTTCATGTGGCCCTGTCTATTCACACATTGGTCCTGTGGGTACATTGTGGTTTCCATAAATGACAGGCCAGGAGGAGGGGAGAGTGGAATATGATTTTAACTCAGCCTAACTAAATAAACCAACACGTCACATACACTTACAAACATGCACTTGTCGCACACAGTTCTTTTTGGAATTTTGTAGGCTACCCAGCCCTTGATGATGCAGTGATGGGAAAACCTTGGGGAAATCCAAATCAAGCCAGCTTTCCCCTGGGTCCTTGTCTCAGAGGTTATTTTCCCTGGGTCAGTGGCTGGAGTATAGGAATGGCAGCAAACCTCCTGCCCTTCCTATACTCAGAGGCTCCTCATTTTCCAGGCTACCAACGGCAAGAGGTTTTTTTTTTTTTTTTTTTTTTTTTTTTTTTAATTAGTGGTAACATTCCTTTTTTAGGAAAGCAAGAAAATGTCCTAAGTATTTACCTCTGAAAATGTTTCTTGCAAATAATATTTTCTTTCAGAATAAGAATGTGTATTTAATAACATAGAATAAAGTTTAATTTATGTTGAAGTTCTATAAGGTTTATGTTCCTTCAAATCCATATATGACCATGTTATTTCTGTGGAATTGCAAATCATAAAGAAAAAAATGACAACCCTTGTGTATATAAACAAATTATAATGTAGTCCATCTTTTGTTAAATCATATATGATATAAAAGGAAGGTTATTTTCAAGGTTCAACTCTCATCTTTCCCTTAAAGACAAATATTACCCAAATATTCATGTTCTTCACCAGGTTGACATTAAGAAGGACAAAGAGGCAGGGCCTTTAATTCTGATGCTCACTATGAGCTGTTTTGTTTACGCATTCCCTTTGTTCTACTTTAGTATAAATGTTGACAATGTTGCTTCTGAAAGTTTCTTGGCCCTCCAATCCCTTTGTTTTCTAACTTGGGCTGCTATCTTCCAAATTTAAGGGGAAGGGTTTGAAGCCAGATTCCAAAGAATCTTTATGCTTATTTTATTTGAGCAACCTGTAAAAAGAACAAAAGAGCTAATGGTTAGAACTGGAGCTAAACTGCAGAGAAATAGATCTGGGCTCAATCTGAAAGTTTTAATGGCTGTAGAAACTCACACACGTTAGTCTCAGACTTGTGAGGAATGAACTTGCCCTATGCCACAAATACTTCAATCAGTTATAGATACTATCATTAAATAATTTACCAAAGGCTGAGCACTGGCTTTATGCTAGGCACACTGTGCAGAGCCCTGGGATATGACAGTGAATGGAATATAGGATCCCTCTCATCTGAGAGCGAGAGTACTGTGTGGGAGGCACAGAGGGTCAATGTGAAGCAAATGAGTCATTGCAGGTTGGGATAAGTGCCTGAAGGAAACCAACTGGGTGCAGTGACAGAGGATAACATAAGAACCAGTTTTTAGACAGGGTCATCAGAAAGACCTCTTCAAGGAGGTGGGAATGGAACCGATTAAAACTACAAATCCTGATTGTGAAATCCAAGGGCTGAAACTAACCTTGGAAGTCTTTGAGTGTCTAGGTCACAGATGCAGAGATACAGGAAAAGAACAGAACCATATAGAGGTTAGAGGTCAGCACCCAGGAGTTTGAGGTCCTGATGAGTCAGGCCTGAAAATGGAAGTATTGAAATACTCCTACAATTTCTATTGTCTAACCTGGATTCTGAGATTTTAAGCGCCTTTCTCATTCTTAGGTAGTAGAATTCAAAACCAATGTGAAAGGGGCATTTGCACACCTGGTTGTTGAAACAGTGAAAGCAAATTCACCAAGTCAAAAATTCCATTTTAGACTGAGTTTTCTGGATTGACAAGTTACATTTATTCCAAATTAGCTGGATATCAAGCCATCTTGGCTTTCTGTTGGACTGACTCAGCCAAGAAATTAGCTCACCTCCTGAATTGAAAGATGAGAAGTAGGTGGTGGATGCTGGCAAGAGCCTTGTAGAAACCATCCTAGGAGCAGGCAGCTCTGATAATAGTGGACTCTGTGCTCTGGGCTCCACAAGAGCTTTCCCTCTGAAAAGCATATTCCTGGAAGTGAGTCTCATTTTTGGTTTCCCACCTTCAGGAGTGAGTGCTTTCCTTTGAGTTGTTAGTTTTGTCTTCACCTTAAGACCATGGATGGAGGCCCAGGTATTATGTGGAAGAGGCTGGAAAGGAGGAACTAATAAGAACATTTGGGGCAGATATGGCTCCCATCATCCAGAAGCCCTACCTACTCTGGACTGAGGAATGGGTAGAGTGAAGGGCAAGGGGCAAAGGTAGAGGCCCACAGTAGCTGAATTGTGTAGAAGTTTTCTACTGGACTAGGCTGCTTTTGCTAACCCTGGCCTCCTTTTCATGGGATTAAGGTTCTTTTTGGAGCCACATTACTCAGTACCACATACCCAGTACCCAGGCACATTCAGATCTCAACTCTGAACAGAGTTGGAGAGGGACTTAGCACTGGCCACACTGGACTTATCTGGGGAGGAGGCTGATTTCAGCTGCAGAAAAACCGTCATATACAGCATGAAGAAATTCAAAAGATGAGTTTTGCACCTGCTTTTTTCAGCCCATAGTTCAGGCTCAATAAGATAGCAGCTCCGTTCTCAGGGAGATGACATTCTAAATGGTAGAGTGGAGTGTGAGACAACAAAAGGAAATTATGGCAGTATCAGAGAATAATAATGCAACGAAGAAAATAAATCAAGACAATGAGTTAGAAAATTGCAGACCTGGGGCTTCCAGGCTGTCAGTGCCTCTATGAGAACACTTCGGTGGAGAACTGAGTGCACGAAAAAGTCACAGGGCAGGGAAAAACAGGATAAAGATCCCCAGGCCTGAATCAGGTTGGAGCATTTGAGGCCTATAAAGAAGTAAGGTACATTTTTCTATCCAAATCATATAAAGCATTGGTGGGTAGGGCCATGTAAGTACTTCAGTGGAAAGTACTGTGATCACATGAAGAAATTTGAATTTTTCTTTGAGGGCATGGGAAGCCACAAGGAAGTGCTAATCCCAGAGTGGTGGATTATAGTTTTGTGTTTATGAAATTACTCTGGGTACTGGAAGAAGAATGACTTATGTGGAGAGGAGGCGTATAGGGCAAGGTTTGAAATGGGTGGAACACAAGCTAGAAACAATTGTAGAACCAGAAATCGTTGTTTTAATCTGGGAGTTATTGCAGATGAAGAATAGAAGGCTAGCTAAGAATATAGATTCCATTTATAATATGGATTAGATATATGGGTTTATAAACAATGTAGATGAGACTGAGATCCAATTGGAGCCAATGGGGAACCTTTTATGGGAGGTATATTTTAATTATTCACATTTTCATTTGAAAAACAGCACAAATGAGAGCCCATGAAATTTA
The DNA here is from genome assembly GCF_001458135.2 of Marmota marmota marmota. Classification (NCBI taxonomy): domain Eukaryota; kingdom Metazoa; phylum Chordata; class Mammalia; order Rodentia; family Sciuridae; genus Marmota; species Marmota marmota. Next base: position 11,035,699 of record NW_026000000.1, on the reverse strand, counting down.
AAAGCTATTTGATATAGGGAAGCTCACCTGGATCCCTGGACCTCCATGAATTGATCTGGACATGGAGAGAATCTGATTTCCCTGCAGAGTAACTGCCGTGTACCTGGGTGTGCTTGGACACACACTGTCCTGGGAGTGTGACACCAGTAAGTTGCTTATCTTTTTCCTTCGTAGCCCTCAGGAAGTAATCAGCAGACAGCTGACTGCCTTGATTTCCCACACAGGAGGCTTGCATGTCAGAGGGATGGTAGAAAGATTTCAGTCTTCAGTGAGAATTTGGACTTATAATTTTAATAATCCTTCCCATTTTTTAAATTACCTCTCAGCTAGCTACTGAGAAATTCATGGGTAAGAGAAAGAGTTAAGTGCTTGTTTTCCTGAAGTCCTGGCTGAGTGCTCTTGGCACTGTCAGATCGGCAGCTGACAAGCCCGGCTGCAGCACGTGCCTGTGGGTGTTGTGTGGACTGCAGACCAATCAGGCTACCATGTGTCGAAGGGAGAGCTTCCCATGTGCCAAATTTTATTAAATTACCAATAATGGTTAGGAGGGAAGTCTATGTTTTTTAAATCAGTTACTGGTTTTTGTTTTGTCTTGTTTTTAAGATAAAGGGGACTTTAGAGATAAGGGTATTAAATTTGGGCAAAATTTATTGTCTTTTGAAAGCTGTTGCAAAACTCTGATAATAAGAGCCTGTGGGGCTGGGGTAGTGGCTCAGCGGTAGAGCGGTCATCTAGCATGTGAGAGGCCCTGGGTTCGATCCTCAGCACCACATAAAAATAAATAAATAAAATAAAGGCATTGTGTCCAATACAACTATATATATATATATATATATATATATATATATATATATATATATATATATA
>NW_026000000.1:11021566-11034680 GCF_001458135.2 Marmota marmota marmota | reverse complement strand
TCTCTCTCTCTCTCTCTTTCTCTCTCTCTCTCTCTCTATATATATATATATATATATATATATATATATAGAGAGAGAGAGAGAGAGAGAGAGAGAGAGAGAGAGAGCGCCTGTGACTAATAAAACTGATTGAGTTGATCTACATGTCATCCTGAAGCAGAGCAAAGCAGCGTCTTCAGCTTTAAAATATTGTTTTCATTAAGGTTAGCAAGTCTGGTAATTTGAAATGAGAATTTTCAGATTTTAGTTTTATGTTCAAAGCTTGTCAACTTCTGAAATTTTTTTTTCACAAATGACCAATCTTGTTCATGTTTAATGATAGTTCTTAGGGTCAAGGTGACCAGGAATCACAGATGTGAAGGAAGCCTGAGCCCAAACTGTGGAGTCTAGCATGGATGAATTTCCAAAACTATGCATAGATCCAGGCCTTAGAAATCTTACATTAATACAGAAGAAATGATTTCTTCACAAGAATATGAATGAGTTTGCACTGAATTTTAATATACAAAAACTCCAGAGTTACAAAAGATTGAAGATTCTGTAGAACTGGTTCTTAAATATTTTATTTATATTTTCATGGGAGTAACACTGGCAAGAGGGGGCACAATTTCCAAAGTGACTTTCCCCCTGAACTCCCAATCTTGTGCACACATGCAGAGCATGTATTTAGCTAGTGGAGTCCCAGTTGTCTATACTGGGATAACTCCCTTTATATTTTTAATTTTTTTAATAAAGTAGATGTTTAGAACTCAGAATTCCAGAGGTGATAATACTGTAAAACTTGAGGTCTTGGGAATTCTGAAGTTTAAACTTTATTCTTCCAAATGAATGCTAGGTGACCTTGTCTAAAACTTGGTTTCTCTAAGACTCAATTCCTCCCTCTGAGATGCAAAGACGAAAAAGCATGTGCTCCTTTTAAAAATCCTCAAGGATTTGGGAAGGTTTTCGGAGAAGTGAAATAACTTGATATTCTAAGAAAAATGAGCTCTAAAATTATGTTTCCACCCCATGGCAGTGAAAATTAGCCTTTTCAATTTTTTTTCTTAGCTGTCATAGCCACTGGGAGATTCAGCTAAAATAAAAGTTTTTTAAAATGGTGCTGTTCAAGGGTTTTGTAATTTGATTGCTTCTATCCTGAGAGGTTAGTTTCATAGACTGGTTCTCATGAGATGGAGGCTCTTTTCTAAAGTGTCCTGGTCAGAGGTCGCACACACTCCTCTTGCCTGTGGATAATTGTGTAGCCAGTTATTACAAATACTCTGGTGTGGCCTGTCAAGGACATCACCACACATATTTAAAGTTAACACAAGTTGTGAGATTTGATAGGGGCGTTTTTATGTCTGCCTTTCATGAAAATTGGTGTGCCACTTGTCTTTTGTTTCAGAGATTACAGTCAAACTACATCTTGATGAAGTAAGTGTGTGTGTGTGTGCATTTTGTTCCGATTTTGCCTCCCCCTCCCACCAGCAACCTTCCAACAAATGGAAATGGAGGCTAGGGAATGGAACTTTCTCTTCTTTCTTCATGTACTTATAAAATTATATTTAGCGTGTATGACACTTGAGGACACAGGTAGCTGGGGAAACAGAAGCATGAGTCTTCTTACTGCAAAGCTTATCTAACTTCTTTCAGGGTTACAGTGGAGCTTTATGTTACAATTTGTCCTTGCCTTCAGTTGTGGGAAATCAGAGTCCACATATAAAGAAAACAAACAGCACAAACAGTTTGGGTTGTTAAGTGCTATGATTGGGTCACTTCTAAGTCTTTGCCTTAGAAAGCTGCATCAAAGGTAAGGGTTTAATGTGATTTTCATTTTAAGTACAGGTAGTCCCCAACTTACAATGCTTCAACTTGTAACTTTTTGACTTCATGATGGTACAAAAGTGACACATCTTAAGTGAAAACCATATTTTTAAATTTTGATCTTTTCCCAAGCTAGTTAGATGTGGGATGATCTTTAAAGTGTTTAGGTGAAAATTCTCAACTTAGTAAATAAAGGAAAGAATTGTATGCTGAGGTTGCTAAGGTCTATACAGCACAATAAGATGTATTTTGGGAGAGAGCAAGCACATTCATGTTTTATTATATTATATTGTTATGTGTTCTATTTTATTATCAGTTTTGTTATCTTTACTGTGTTTAATTTGTAAATTAAACTTCATCTTAGATCTATACATATGGATAAAACAGTATGAGAGAGAGAGAGAGAGAGAGAGATGAAATGAAGCAAGCTATATTATATGCACTTATGAATATAGCAAAATGAACTCCACTAATAACTGTAATACACTAATAAAAGCATTTAAAAGACAGCATGCATGGGATTCTGTCGTTTTAGGCATTTGATGAGGGGTCTTAGAAAGGATCCCCCAGGAATAAGGAGGGCCCCAGTGCTAGGCCCTGATTAGATGTCAAGGCAGCTGAGATAGCCTGCCCCTCTCCTAGGAGAATTCATCATGGAACTCTTTTTGAAGTGTTAGGATGACTCAGCATAGACTACTGCAGAAGTTATAGCAAGTCAAGAAATCCAATTCAGTTCATTGATCCTTCTACGCATTAAAAATGCCCCTCATTTCAGGTATGTGTAGTGCAAAGGCTTGACAAAGTCCATATTTACATCTTTCCCTTAGTTGAAACTGCACACAGTTTAGCATTTAGTAGCATTGCTTCTTCCCCCCCGCCCCCGGGGATTGAACCAGGGATGCTCAAACACTGAGTCTTTTAAAAAATATTTCATTTACCAACAGGGTCTCACTGAGTTGCATAGGGCCTTGCTAAGTTGCTGAAGCTGGCTTTGAACTTGCGATCTTCCTGCCTCAGCCTCCCAAGCTGTTGGGATTACAGGTGTGCACCACTGTGCTGGGCACATTTAGTAACATTTCTAATCACTCATACCATGTTGCTTTGTGTTCATGGCAGGATTCTTTTACCGGGTTCTGACTACAATCACCATTGCCTGTGCTGAGGTGGAACAAGGAGACTCACAGGCAAGAAGACCTCTGAAGCTACTGGCTAGTCATAGCGGATGAGGCTCTGCAGCCTGACTTCCTGCCACCCTGCTGGCTGGTATAATGTTCAGCAACTGCCGCCCGGGTGGCTGAAGCTGCTGATTACAAAGTCCCAGCTCACAGGCTAGTCATTTTGTCTGGATATTTCTATCAAGGCCAGGAATGCCAGTCAACAGCAAATGCAGGAAATTTTAAAAGATCAAGAGTGGCTGACAACAAAATCCATTTTGGGATGTTTTTAACAAAACAATCAAGGATTCAGCACTTTCCGGGACTGAGGACCAAAATGGAACATGACTGGCAGCCAGCATCACCTCTTGCATATTGCACGTCTGTTCCAAACCATGAGGAAGGGTCTAAAAATAATGTCTGGAGCTCACACAATTGGTGCTTTTGTTGTTTACCCTCTTAGGCTTTGGTCTTTTGAAAAACATCTTTATCAGGGTTGAGAGTTTCCTATCATTTGTATTTATAGAGCCCTTTATTTTGAAGATGTTAGTGTCTATTACTATACTTAAGAATTAAGTGACTGTTCTCTGGGGGTAAAAATGGCTTGAAGTGGGTTATAAAGAAAGCTGGTGGGAGAATGAAATGAGAATGTCAGGCTTCTGGCAATTCAGGATGTGTCCTGCTCGGGTCCCTCTTAAGAACTCCTCTGCTATGATTTTAATATGGGTCCATGCACTGAAGGCTTGGTTCCTAGGGTAACCCTATTGAGAAATGGGCCCTAGTGAGAGGTCCTCAGGTCATTTAGGACATGTCTTGAAATGGGTTTTGAGACTTTGCTCGTCTTCTTTCTCTTTGTTCTGGTTTGAGATGTGATCACTTACTCTAGACATGTGTTCCCACCATGACATACCACCAAGTGCTCTCATCAGAGGCCAAACTAATTGGGCTGCCCAGTCTTGGATTTTGAACCTCCCAAACTGTGAGTCCAATGACATTTTTCTCTTTCTAAAGTTAGTTGCCTTGGGTATTTTTTTTGCAGTAGCACAAAGCTGACTGATCCACTTTCCTCATTTTTGCAGCTTCTGGACCCACCAAAAGCATCCCTCTGCCTCCACCCAAACAATTTCTTTCCTATAAGGTCTTCTGGGAGCCAACATGACCACCTTTCCTCCTAATGACTGTTTTTTCCTTGATTTATGAGGGCACTTGTTTTTGGTTGTGACCCTTCACTCTTCAAGTCACACTTCTCATGTGTCCATCTCTCTAACATGGTCTCAGGAGGGCAGGAATCGAGACGGTGTTCCTTTCCACAGTCTCTGGTGCACAGTGGACCCTTCACAATAGCCAACCAGGTTGAACTGAAGGGGATCATGGTTCTGAACAGTAAATGACAATCCAGACCCACATCTCAAAGGAGATAATGACTCCAGGACAACAGATCAGCTCTGACAGACTAAAGACTGTGGCTGTACCATGAACTAACTCCATGGCGAGTCTTGTCATTCCTCTGTGCTTCAGTGAATTTACCTGAATTACAATGAAATATTGCGCAGAGAATTGTGAACTGTAACCAAGAAACCACAAGGAAAACCTCTTCAAAAACTGGAAATGTTTCATAGACCTGGAATAATTACAATGTGCCAGGCTTCCTCATATAGGAGTGACTAAAGGATCTGGTACTGATTTAAAAACACTGTTCCCAGCCAGGGGAAGGCTGCCTTCCTTGGAGGAAGTTCACACTTCGCTTCACACACTACAGCTTTTCCTTCATGAAAAGCTCCTGGCCTGATGGATATAAAATAAGGTGTGAGTTGGATGAATCACCTGAAAAGAGGATCCAGTCCTGAAATCCCATCTCCAAGGTCAGCTCAGAGTATCGACTTCTCGGCGCCTGACACCTCCAAAGTCTTGACGCCCAGCATCAGATGGCAGGTGTGTCCAGCGGGGAAGGCTGCAGCCTGATTCAGGTGTCTTGTGATCTCTCGCCTTCTGAGTTGATCCTCAGGTGCCCACAAAGACCTCAGTCCTGTGGCTGTGCATCCTTCTTACTAACATCGTCTCATAAACAGCCATGAACAAAACATGAAAGTTAACGTGGATGGTGACCACAATGATGAGTTCCTAAGGAACGGTGAGGTAGCCAACATTCTCAGGAAAGGAAGAGATTCTGAAAAGAGCTGGAGACAGCAGTGGAACCAAATAGAGAAACAAAGCCGGTCTTGATGAAGATGACTAGAATACTGGCTTGTGTATTTATTACTATGTTTGTTGTTGTTGTTTTACAGTGTACTCCTGTCTTTTTTATATAAGATAAAAAGCTAACTGTAAAATAGCCTCAAGCAGTTCCTTCAGAAGGAATTCCCAAAGCAGGCATTGTGATGGTAGGAGATAATGGTCCTAAGCATGAAATTGCCCCTCAGGACCTTCCAGTGGCGCAACCCTGGAGAAAGGCAGCGATGTTGATGATCTTTACCCCCATTAGGCTGAGGCTCATGTGTGTATTTGTGTCTTAGTTTTTAACAGAAAAGCCAAAGAGCAACAAAACAAAACAAAAGAAAATAAAAAACATTTAATTCAAAAGAAGAAAAAAGCTTACAGAATAAGTACATTTAAAAAGAATATATTTTTGCAGCTCTACAAAATGTTTAAGCTATATTATTACAAAAGTTAAAAAGTTAAGGATTAAAAAGCTTATAAAATAAAAAATTACAGTTATGATTAATTTATTATTATTATTATTAGTTCTAATTAGTTGAATACATTTTGACACATCATACATAAATGGAGTATTTATTTTTTATCTTAGTTTTCTGGTATTAACTTATTATTGAAGGAAGGAAATTAATTTAAAGTACATTTAGTATAGCCTAAGTGCACAGTGGTTTGTAAAGTCTATGGCAATGGATAGTAATGTCCGAGGCCTTCACATTCACCCAGCCCTCGCTTACTGATTCACCCAGAGCAAGTCCCCAACCTGCGAACTCCATTCATGGTAAGAGCCCTATACAATTATATCACCATCTATTTTTTATATTGCAGTTTTACTGGGCCTTTTCTATGTTTAGATCTGTTTAGATGCACAAATACTTATAACTGTGTCACTATTGCCTTCCACATTCATTAAAGTAAAATGCTTTATAGGTTTTTAACCTGGGAGCAGTAAGCTATGCCATATGGCTTAGGTGTGTAGTAGGCTATACTATTAGATTTGCATAAGTACACTCCATGTTGCTTTTACAATGGCAAAATGCCCTAATGATGCATTTTTTTCAGAAATTAATACATAATTTAATACATAATTAATAACTTAATGATTGTAAGTGTGTGTATTTATATTCAAGTATCATATAAGTCAAGTCATTCATATATTTGTATGAATAGGTAATATGTGTGGTTATAAATATTAATGAGTTGTACGATACATAAATAACACAAACAAATGTAAAATAAATGTATTGTTCATAAGTCACTTAGAAATAATCTGTTTACAGTGGAGGAGAAAGAGTAATTCAGTCTTAAACACATCAAGTAAATTTCAGATTAATATAAAAATGAAAATATAGAGCAATCAAAGGCAAATGAAAGAAAAAAATTCATTAAATATTTGGAAGAAAGGTCCACCCATCATCCTGTGGCTCAGAAACTTAATTGTAAAAACGGTTCCAGGGTAGATTAGAATGCATATTTGAGAGATGAATCTTCCTAGGGTTTCCTCTTCCTTCAACCACAGGAGACTAAATGGTGAGTGTGGCGTCAGAGAGAGGAGAGGTTGGCACCTGGTCCAGAGTTGGGTCTGTAGGCTGCTTCACCCATCTGGAAATGATGAATTGCGGCTCACACAGTGGATACAATGGATGCAAACACATTCCTTTGTTTTCCCTGATGTCACACACCCCACAGCATCAGTGGCAGGATGGTGGTGGTACTGTAAGGTGCTTTGTGCTTCATACAAGAAGTCAGTGAAGGAGTCTTGGGGGCCTCCTTCTCCATGAATGCCTGGCCAGTGAGTTTTGTGGTCCCCTATTTCTCCTGGCTCCAGCAGTACCTTCTGTGTGTCTGAGGGGTTGCACACCATAGGGCCCAATCTTTGCAACTCATGGTCCAGTGACACCTTTTTGAGGTCCTGTGCCATTGGAGTGTCTGCATGTAGGTGGGATTGGTCGCCTGTCTTGCTTAGGGGCCAGGAACCATCATCCCTCTATCAGTCTGGTCTTGTCCCTTTTCAACTCGCAAATAGGGCTCTTCTGTTTAGCCCTGCTTGGAGAGAGAGGCCTGGACATTGTCAAGTCATCCCTAGAAGGATGACCATGTGATTTCTTTTCCATGACAAGAAATTATTTTGAGCGTAAAATGGTCGGTGGGAGAATTAGTAATAATGCTGAGAGAACAGAAATAAATCAGGACTGTATTCTGTACCTCTAGCCCCAAAACTCTACTTGCATGACACTTTTCTGGACTTCTGTGTCTAACCTCCTGAACCCCTTCCAGTCATCACATTCTTTAACCCCATTAGTGCCTTTAACTTGGTTTCATTCCTTACGGTTCCTACCCCTTCAGGATAACATCTCAAATTGCTGTACTCACCAATTTTGAGTCCGTTACTATGGTGCAACTCTCAAAGGAAATCTTATTTCCAAGTTCCTAAGGGCGTCTTAAGATGGCTATGCACTTACTTCCTCTCCCAGCCCCTCACTTTCCTACCCATTGAGGGTATTTATCTTAATAAAATAATCTGAAATTGTAACATTATTTAAAATAATGCAGAAGAAATAAAGCCCCCAGAGCAATGTAAATGTTCAACCATAAAGGATTGTCCAAGAAAAGCTGACCACATTGAGATGATTGGCTTATATTTAGGAAGGTGATGATTTTGAAGAATTTGTCAACATGGAAACCATATATGCTATAATGGTTAATGAAAAATTAAGAAGGAGGCTATTATATTGTACCACTTTGCCTGTAATTACATAAAAATAATAGCAAATATATCCAAATTTCAGGGTGGGAAAAAAAAATGCCAACATGGTTGTAACAATAGCTTTGTTTCAATTATGGGATTTAGGGTGATTTTTTTTACTCTCTTTTACCATTCTCCAATTTTTCTGGAATGTGGTTAGTAGAATGGAAACAATACTCTCTCCCTCCTCCCCTTCTGCAGGAATTAAATGAGGTAATGATTATAAAGTGCCTTTTCCTTTGTTTCTCCCCTCTCCTTAACCCCATTGTATCCTTATGACTTTGTCCTGAAAGAGAGAGAGAAGGGGGTTGGGATGTATTCTCTTGTTCCCAGGGCAGGGCTTTCTCTAGCTCTCTCTCCCTTCTCCTTCGACTATGACTTTGTAAACCTTGCCACAAATGAAACCCTCTCGATGACAACCCCAAGGGTCACATCTTAGGGACTGCTTGCACCTGCAAAGTGAAGGCCTTCATATCACTTCCATAGAAACTTCAACCCTGTCAGAAACAGCTTTGTTATGTGAAGTTTTATTGGGAAAGGAAATGTTGCAGGAATTTTCTATGGTTTGGCATGTTAAAAAGTTCACTCTGTCTCTCCGACACTCAGATTTCTAGCCACCTTGGTGGTCCAGGCTCTCAGCATGTGGAACTGGAATCCCCCCTTCAGGTTCAGAAGTTATTCTGGATTTAGTCTTGTCTTGATGTATGTGTTCCATTTTTTTCAACTCGATTTTTCTAAATTATTTGCGAAAGGTAAACGATTCTTTTTAAGAACAAAGCAGCTTTCTTCCATTAACTAGTAAGACATCTCTGAATAGGATCTCCTCCCAGGAACCCTTGACAAGTGGAGAGGCCAGGATTCTGCTTCCCAAGGGAATTCTGAACACTCAGATTTTCTGCCATGAGTCAATTAGACCCAGAAAACTACCCTTTGAAAACATTTCCTATGTCGTAGGCAAACTCTGAGTTCACCAGTGTAAGAGCCTTGGAAATACATCACTGATATTTATTTCAGCATGTCTTGTATGGTAGACAATTGGAAGCCTTCTAATGTCCATCAGTAGGGACCTGGTTCAATAAATTAGGGTTTATCCTAATAATAGAAAGTTCTAATTTAAGAAAAGCAAGGTGCACAGTAGCGTGTGCAATAAGGTATCATTTATATTGAAATATATTTAAATATGTATTCATTTTGAAATATATGCATACACATGCACACACATATATTTACTAATTTTTAAAAAATGTGAATTTGAAAACACCTTTGCCATTTGGGTGAATTACAATCTTGGGATTATAAGTTTCTTGTTTTCATATTTTCATCTATCTGGATTAAAAAGCTAAATAATTTCCATGCCTATATCTTTTGCAAGCCCTCTCACCTTCCTTTCTTAAATTACTTCAGGCTGCTGCAAAGACTTTTGAGTTTTGCTGTCTTAACTTTTCAGCTCCTCACTCTCTTGGGAGCCACTTTTAAAATTTTCTGATAGAGAAATCATTCTACCTTTTCCTGCCCTCCCTGCAAAAAAGGCGGCAAGAAATCTAAAATGTAAGTACTGGAAAACTGATTTTTGATAAGGACTTAAGGTGTAATATTTATATAAACTTGGGCTCTTGCAAAAGTGCCTTGAATACACTGAATGTTGAATGGCAAGGAGAAGGGTACTCTCAGCAGCTTGGTTAAGGTGATACAAAATTGTTTACACGTGACAGAGAATCAATAAGTGAATGGTGTAGGTGATGAATTGCTCCTCCACCCTCAGGTGCAAGAAGCATCATGTTTCTTTATTTGTGTGTGTCAAATTGCACCTGGTTCAAGCATCTGCTCCCTAGTGTTAACAAGAAGCAGGGATGGCTGTTCTTGGGAGCTCCCTCCCCTTCAATTGGATCACATGAGAATGAGGCTCCTGAGCCTCTGGACCTGGGCAAGCCATGTTCACTGAAGCTGCATCCCATCTGATACATGGTTCTCTTATCATCTGTAGGGTGCTATAGCTAGAGGGTCCATAGAGATGCTGCTTGTTATTTGTTGTTAACCAGAGGGAGTTTATTCTCCTACATTTTTATGGTTGTAAGATATATGAACAAATATATAGAATGCTTTCTTTCCTTAAAAAACAAAAATAAGGATTTGATGTTTCATTTACTCTATAATTTGCCTCTGACTCACAATAAATCCAGGACATCTCTAGGTTAATTCAAATAGATCTTATTCTTTTAAGATTGTTTAGTGAAATTCCATGATAAGGGCATAATATAATGAAATTCCTCTTTTCCCCCTTCTTTTTCTCTTCTTCCTCCTCCTCTTCCTCTTCATCATCTTCTTCCTCCTTCCTCTGTCTATTCTTGTCCTGCCTCCTCTTCTTTCTGCTGGCATTTAGAAATAATCTTGAAATAAAAATCCCCATATCTTTCTAGCACCACTGTTGGCCCAAATGGTGCCTGTGCAGTTAGAGAAAGGAATCTCCCCAAACATCTTACTGCCAGAAAATCATCATAATACATACAAATCCATGATGACTGACAGGGAAATAATGCATCCTAGATGTTACCACGACACTATTTTATGCAGCTGTCCTCACATATTAATATTATTGTTCATAGTAAAATCAGATTCCCAGTCAGTATATGTACATGCTTCACATTTTGATAGCTTTTGTCAAATTATATTTCAAAAGAGTTGTAGTAATACAATACATATGACTTATTGCCCACATCCCTAACGTGAATTTCTAATTTGAAGATAAATGCTTCAAAAATAGCTTGATTGTTTTATTGTAAAATGAAATAAGCTCATTGTCAAAAATCCCCAGAGTCTCAACAGGCCAAGATGACTATTGTTTACAATCAGGTCAGCATTTGTTCAGATATTTTTTTTGTGCCCATTGACAATTATGTCAATACTTTCACATAATTGGGGTCACACTAAAACAACTGCTCTCTGGCCTACTTTTTAAGTGTAGGGCCTCTCTCTGGGCTGACAAATGGAGACATGCACCATCATATTGGCGGGGCATGCATTATTTCCTATCCTTACTTTCTGGGGAACAAACATTATTCCTCCGTCTCACATTTTGGGGATACATACATTATTACCCTTTCTCACTTTTGCAGGTGTGTGCATTATTTCTACCCCTCGTTTTTGGGGTTCATACAATATGTGATGATATAACCACCCTCATTTCAGAAATTGGTGATTTGTGTCTTTTCCTTTTTCTCTGCTCAGTGTGGGTGGTGGTTTATATTTTTATCAGTTTTCTCAAAGATCCTGCTTTTGACTTTATTAATTTTCTACATTGTTTTCCTTTTTTTCAATTTATTTATGTCCACTCTGATCTTTATGATTCTTTTTCTTCTGCTTATTTTGAGTTTCATTTGCTCATCTTTCCCCAGTTCCTTTTTTTCAGCATTTGCATATCTTTAATGTTCTTTTTTTTAAATTTATTTGTCAATTTATTTTAAATTGACAAAATTGTGTTAGCATGTGCAACTGATGACTTGAAATATTTTTTTTCTAGTTTCTTAAACTAGGAGCTGAGGTCATTGATTTGAGACCTTTATTCTTTCTTAATACAGGTATTTAGTGCAATAAAATGTCCACACATTCTGATTTATTTTGCGTTTCACAAATTTTACTATGTTGTATTTTCATTTTTAAACATTTAAAAATACTTTCTCATTTCTGCTTTGATTCTTTCCTTGCTCCAAGAATTATTTGGAAGTGGACTATTCATTTTTCCAAATGATTGAGGGATTATAACAGATATCTTGCTTTTGCTGATATCTGAATTTTAGCTTCATATGCAAAGAGAACTTTCTTTGTATAACTTGTATTCCTTTAGGTTTATCAAGACTTTTTTTCGTGACTAAGAATATATCTTGGCAAATGCTCCTTACGCACTTGAAAAGAATGTATATTCTGTGCTTGTCAGGTGGAGTGTTCTATTAATGTCAAATAGGTTAATGTTGATTGGTAGTTTTGTTCAAATCTATGTCTTTACCGATATTCTTTTTACTTGTTCTATTAATTATTAAAATAGACATTTGTAAATATTAAATTCTAATTGTGGATTTATTTATTTCTCCTTATAGTTCTGTTAGTATTTGCTTCGTATATTTTGAAGCTATGTTAGTAACTGCAGAAAATCTCTTGTTATATTGATCCCATCAACATTATGAAATGATGTTCTTCATCATTGCTGATAATCCTTGTTTAAAATATACCTGTCTGATATTTATACATCAATTCATGCTTTTTTTTTTGATTAGTGTTAGCATTATATCTTTTTCCAATACTCATCTTTTCATCTGTTTGTATTTTTGTTTGAAGATTATTTCTTATGGATAGAATATACTCAGGTCTTGCTTTTTTGTTCTGTCTTACTTATCCTACCTTTTAATTGAGGGTTTAGAGCATTTGCATTTAATGTGATTATTGATATGGTAAATTTAAATCTATCAACTTGCTGTTAGTTTTCTATTTGCCTCAACTGTTTTTGGTTCCCTTTTGTTTACTTTTTTTTTAACATTGTTTAATTTATTTCATTTTTGTTAGCTTGTACCCAGAACTCTCTGAGGTGTTATCTTAGTGATTGCTTTAGAGTTTATAGTGTAATTTGTGCTCTGTCTCCAGGAGTTCTGCATCCACAGATGGAATCAACTGCATCTCTACTGAACACGTACATTTTCTTGTCATTATTTACTAAACAGTGGATATAGTAAAACAACTACTTATATCAGGTATCTTTGTAAATAATCTAGAAATGATTTACAGTGTACCAGAGAATGTACACAGTTTATATGCAAATATTATGTCATTTTATTTATTTATTTTTGTTGATTTTTTATTGTTGGTTGTTCAAAACATTACATAGTTCTTGATATATCATATTTCACACTTTGATTCAAGTGGGTTATGAACTCCCATTTTTACCCCATATACAGATTGCAGAATCACATCAGTTACACATCCATTGATTTACATATTGCCATACTCGTGTCTGTTGTGTTCTGCTGCCTTTCCTATCCTCTACTATCCCCCCTCCCCTCCCCTCCCCTCCCCTCTTCTCTCTCTGCCCCCTCTACTGACATTCATTTGTCCCCCTTGTATTATTTTTCCCTTTCCCCTCACTTCCTCTTGTATGTACTTTTGTATAACTCTGAGGGTCTCCTTCCATTTCCATGCAATTTCCCTTCTCTCT
>NW_026000000.1:11005500-11018205 GCF_001458135.2 Marmota marmota marmota | reverse complement strand
AATTTTCCCCCTATATATTTATATTGGTCTTGTATAGTTGCAAAGTCTCCCTCGCAGGCGCGGGCGGCGGCTCTGCCCCTCTTCCAATAGGGGCAATGTGCCTACCATGCCGGCAGGCCGCTGGGCCTGCTCTGCGGGTCGGTAGCAGGTCCGCCTACCTTGCAGGCGTGGGCGGCGGCTCTGTCCCTCTGCGGGCCGCTAGGCTTGTTCTGTCGGTGGTCGCAGTTCTGCCTACTTTGCAGGCGCAGGCAGCGGCACTGCCCCTCTGCAGGCCTCTGGGGCTGTTCTGCCAGTGGGTCGCAGGTCCTCCTACCTTGCAGGCGTGGGGGTGGGGGGGCGGCTCTACCCTTCCTCACGCCACTGGGCCTGTTCTGTCTGTCGGTTGCAGGTCTGGCCTGTTCTGTTGGTGGTCACAGTTCAGTCTACCTTGCAGGCGTGGGGGGAGGGGGCGGCTCTGCCTCTCAGCAGGCCGCTGCTCCTCTTCTGCCGGTGGGTTGCAGGCCCGCCTACCTTGCAGGAGTGATTGGAAGCTCTGTCCCTCCGTGGGCCACTGGGCCTTTTCTGTTGGTGGTCAAGTTCCGCCTACCTGGCAGGCGCGGGGGGTGGGGGGCGGCTCTGCCCCTCAGCAGGTCGCTGGGCCTGCTCTGTGGGTGGTCCTTATGTCATTTTGTATAAGGGCCTTAAACATCCTCAAGGGATGAGATACCAGGAAAGATGACTGTACTTAATTGATCACAGTCTATTTTCAAACAATGTTATGCTTTGCATGTTAACATTAGAATTTTACAATAGAATTCTTCCATTTCCACCCTCCATTCTTCAAGCCACCATCATCATACCATCCAGTGAATACTTTTCCCTCACACATTATAGTTTTCATTTTTAGAAGTTAAATTTTGGTCACTTTAATATCATCTAGATCTCCATTTAATACATTTAAATTTTCTTCTACCTTCTTGTACACAAGGAAATCAATTATAACATTTTTAATGTCCTTGTTTATTAATCCATCATCTGTTTAATTTCTTGAATAATTTCAAATAATTGATTTTTTTCCTTATCTGGGTTGTATTTTCTTATTTCTTTGCATGTCTGGTAACTTTTATATTGGATGCCAGACATTGTGTATTTTGTATTGTTGGAAGTTAGATATTTATTGTATTACTCTAAGTATTCCTGAGCTTTGTTCTTGGACTCAGTTAGGTTACTAAAAACCTCAAAATATTAAATATATCCATCATATTTAATTTTCTGGTGAGATAATTAAATACTTGCTGTCAGTCATTTTCAAACTTATGTTCCCAATATCTGATCTTGATTAATATCCTTTTGATGTTTTGAAGAATATTCAGGAAATTTCACAGATCATTCACATTTGGTTGACTTACCTATCTTAGAACATATCTCTTTTGCCACATACACATGACATTTGGGAAGTAATAGAGCTCTTCTCTCACACCTTCCTCTCCAAATCTGTGCCATTTTATTGTGTTCTGGTGAGAAGAAATGCTGAGGAGAAAATAACAGTCAGCAGATAGTTTTCTTTTTAGAATGCCAGTTTTTACTTTCTCAATACATTTGGGATTATTTGTTGGACAAATCTGTTTATCATCTAATACTCTTTGTATATGAAGACTTTGCATCATACTTAAATTTTCCTTCAATGTGAAAAAGATCCTATTTCAACTGAATGAACGTCTTAATTTTTTTTCCTGGTCTCTTCTGTAGTATACTGATTATTTTCATGTTAGAATTCCATTTCCCCTCCTATTTGTCTCTATTATTCTTACCCTTTTAACTTCCACTTATTTGTTTCCTGACTTTCTTATAATTCATTTAATTTTCTCCTCTGTTTTCTTGGAGTAAATATCCTACAGAGTTATCTCCAACTGCTGTTCGCTTGCTTCCTTCTTTGTTCTCTTCCTCCCTTGCTCATCTATATCTCTCTTCCTTTTTCTGTTCTTCCTCCTGTGTTAAAGTTTTAGTTAATATTGGAAGATGATATTTAAAAAAAAAAATTTGCCTTTTAATAGGATCAGTTCTATTGGAATTTGATAACCAAGATAGTGTGGATAGAATTTTCTTGACTCTGCCTTCATTAGCTAGGCATCATTTTGACACCTTAGGATATGAGTTACAAGAATATGTTAGACCCTGTGTTTGGAATAGACACACAGAGCTAGGGAGGATAAAGGGCTACATGATGCGATTTCACCTGAGAACCAGAATGTGATTGTTTTAGTTCTTTCTTGCTGTGATCAAAATACTCAACAAGAACGACTTAGTGGGGAAAAGGTATATTTTAGTTCTAGAGGTTCAGTCTATAGTGGACCAACTCTACTCATTGCTCTGAGACCAAGGCAAGGCAGAACACTGTGGCACAAGGGTTTGATGGAGGAATGATGCTCTATTCATGAAGGCCAGGAAATAGAGAGGGGGAAAAGTGACCACAGGGAATATGAATTCTTATAGGGCATGCCCCCAGTGACCCACCTCCTCCAGGCACATCCCACCTGCCTACAGTTAACACACAGTTAGTCCATTTAAACTAGGATAGACAGATTAGGTTTTAGCTCTCATAATCCAATCGTTTTACCTATGAATATTCATGCATTAACACTACGGCCCTTGGGGGACAACCCATATCCAAACCACAATAGCACATAAGATGCTAGTTAAATGTTTGCTGAGTGTGTGAACCTGTTTGGCCTATTTCAACAAAGAAGTTCAAAATTAGGCTGGGCCTGGTGGCACACAGTTGTAATCTTAGTGACTCAGAAGGCTGAGGTAGGAAGATTGCAAGTTTGAGGGTAGCCTTAGCAACTTATTAAGACCCAGTCTTGAGAAGGGAAAAAAAAGCCTGGGGATGTAGCTCGGTGGTGAAGCAGCCCTGGTTCAATCCCCAGGAAGCAGAATGCCCCCTGATAAAAAAAAAAAAGAAAAAAAAAAGAAAAATTAAATGAAGGTATTATAGCCACTTTGAGCTGTTAACAATTACTCTGCAGATCCTGGGCGGAGGTTCTGAGATGATTAAGATGGTGGTTGCAGGGTAAGGCTTTTTGGTTAAAATATTCTACTTTCTCTGAGACAACACAATTTTTTATTTCAAAGATTTTACACTATGGGCACTTGGGCTGTGTTGCATGACCAGAGAACAAGGACAGTTATAACAAATTATAAGCCTGTGGTTATGACCAAATTCCTGGAATGGGTGACTACAGAGCCCCAGACACTGTCTGCCCTTCAGAGTGCAGACTAGGGAAGGAAGTCCCCAGGCAGCACTGTCATTGATGCAACACATCTGTGTAGGACATTCAGTGCAAAGCTCTTTTTTTTCCAAACAGCTCCTACCCTGCTGTGTAGGAGTGGCTCCCATGAGGTTCATGAAATCTATGCTTTGTTGTGAGGCCTGTGACTACAAGCAGCCTTTAGAGATGGGTAGTGTGTGTGATTTGGGGAGGTCACTGGGTCCCTGATCATTCTTGTTCCCTCTGCACTGTGACATTTTATGGAGAGCTCACACTCAGACATGTCAGAGCTAAATGGTGACAGGTTGATTTGGTGTCACTTGCTAATGCCCTGGATTCTTTATTGCTAAAGATATGCACATGTGAGAGACAGCTCAGACTCCCAGTCGCCTACTCTGCCCCTTTTCCATGCCATATGGCAGACAGCAAACCCTTTTCTTTCATTAGCTGCTTTTAGAGCAAAGTCATGGCCTTCATCCTGTGTTCCATAATCGGTTCTCAGACATAGTTGAAGCTGTGATCTTAATATTCACTTGCTACTGCTTGATTTGGCTCATGATTATGTGTTTTTGAAGACTAAATGGATCCAGAGAGAAGGGAGCCACAAACTGCATATACTAGATGTGAGATTTGTATCACTGAAATTAATCTTGAATTGGCTAAACAAGCCTCAATTAAAATGCAATTTGAAAATCAACTTCTGGATTGTGCAGAATATAGAAAGTGGAATGCTAACTCATAATTCTTGCAGGGTGTGAGTGGTGGTCACCCACACTGCTTCTGACCATGCTGATTGATTCTAAGGAGAGGAATTTGATCCATACTGCATGACATCCTCTTTCTTGGGACTATGAAAACCTGAGTGAAAATAGAAGCACAGTGTCTTAGGGCAGAATCCTGAACTTGAGTCCCACCAGTCACTGAGGCATCTGGCCTCCCCTCTAAGGTTCTCTCATTTCTGCTCTACTCTTTCCCATCCAGACCTCTGGACTCAAGAGTCTGATGATTGTCACTGCCAGTCCCTTGTTACTAGCCAGGCCTGTCAGACCTGACCCCACAACTTTTCAAGGACACAGCTCAGCCATGCACCTTGAAGTCCAGGGTGAAATACTAAATTCAGTGTTTCAGGGCACTCAGGCCTTACCTCAGTGGGTCTCAAAACGCAAGTTATAAAAACAAAATGAAGACACAGGTCTGTGAGGGGCCTGCCTTTTTGAAGTTTACCAAATTTGACCATAGTTTCTTTTGGTCCTGTGAGTGTTGAAATATGTCTAAAAGACTAGAATTATGATCTGGAAATAATATGTATGCACTAATTTAATAAATTTAACAATGAATAACACTTCAAGGTTGCTATAGTTTCACTCTGGAATATACTCCAAAGGCCCATCTCTCTCTCTCTCTCTGTCTCTCTCTCTCTCTCTCTCTCTCTCTCCTTCCCAGTTGTCATGAGATAAGCAGCTTGCTCCACCATGTGCTCTCCACCATCATGTACTACTGTCTCACCTCAGGTCCAAAAGCAGTGGAGTGACTGACCATGGGGACTAAAACATCTGAAACCAAGAACCAAAAGAAACCTTTCCTCTTTTTAAGTAGATTATCTCAGGTATTTTGTTACACTAATGGAAAGTAAACCAATGCAAAGTTTAAGCTTGTTGTTAAAAAAAAGTGAACAAAATAAGGAACTCAAATTGTTCTCTATAAATTCAAACTGGACATGCTGACCTGCTTATTAATGGATGAATGACTAATTTATTTAATGGTAATCTATCTATTCAATAATTTTGAAAAACAACCTCATGGGAGGGTATGTTTTGGTGAGACCAAGATGGGAGAAAGACACAGTACCAATTCCCAGGGAGCTCAGTAGTGGGAGCAAAACCTGAAGACATATATCAAATAAACATGGCAAAGATTTTTGGACATGCCCTTGAAGAGAGAGATTAATATAGGCATAATATAGGCAAGTAGACTAACTAGAAGTTTCCAGCAGTCATGTAGGTAGGAGATAATGTTCTACATTATAGGAGATAACAGACTACACTAATGGTAGTGAGCATGAGCAGAAACCGACAATTTCCAGAGATAATAAGAAGTGGATACTAAACACTAAAGAAAGAAATTGAGGAAGACTTTAGAACATGGAAAGATCTCCCATATTCTTGGATAGGCAGAATTAATATTGTCAAAATGGCCATACTACCAAAAGCCTTATACAGATTCAACACAATTCTGATCAAAATTCCAATGATGTTCTTCATGGAAATAGAAAAAGCAGTCATGAAGTTCATTTGGAAAAACAAGAGGCCCAGAATAGTCAAAGCAAATCTTAGAAAAGTGAAGCAAGAAGTATCACGATGCTAGACCTAAAATTATACTATAGAGCTATAGTAACAAAAACAGTGTGATATTGGAACCAAAACAGGCAAGAAGACCAATGGAACAGAGTTGAAGACACAGAGACACACCCACAATAATTCAGTTATCTTATACTAGACAAAGGCATCAATAACATAAGAGAAAAGATAGCCTCTTCAACAAATGATGCTGGAAAAACTGAAAGTTCATATTGGTTTCTGGTATTAGACAAGAAATCCTGGGGCTGGGGATGTGGCTCAAGTGGTAGCATGCTCTCCTGGCATGTGTGGGGCACTGGGTTCGATACTCAGCACCACATAAAAATAAAATAAAGATGTTGTGTCCAGCGAAAAAAAAATATTAAAAAAATCTCTCTCTTTAAAAAGAAAGAAAGAAAGAAAGAAAAGAAACCCTGCACTTATTAGAAGAAACTGCAGGCCCAATATTTCCACATATTGGCTCAGGAACTGACTTCCTTAATAAGACCCCTAAAGTGAAAGAACTAAAATATAATAAATCAATAAATGGATGGCATCAAACTAAAAAGCTTCTTCACAGCAAAGGAAACAATCAAGAATGTGAAAAGAGAGCCTACAGAATGGAAGAAAATATTTGTGACCTGTACCTCAGATAGAGCATTAATTTCCAGGTTATATAAATAACTCAAAATACTTAAGCCCCCCCCCCCCCCGCAAACAACAAGAGCAACAACAAAAATAAATAACCCAATCAATAAATGGACAAAGGAACTGAACAGACACTTCTCAGAAGAAGTGATACAAGTGAATTTTAGTGATTTGAAGACAGAATTTCTGGGCAGCATTCCAGCAAGATGTAGGAGAAAGAATGAGATAATCTAAATCTATCAAAATTGATCAATCAACAAATATATAAAAAAGTTCATCATCTCTAGCAATTAGAGAAATGCAAACTAAAACTACACTGAGATTTCATCTTATTTTAATCAGGGTGGCAATTGTCAAGAATATAAGTAACAATAAATGGTGAGGATGTGGAGATAAAGATACACTCACACATTGCTGGCCAGGCTGCAAATTGGTGCAACTACTCTGAAAGCAGTATGGATATTACTCAAAAAACTTGGAATGGAACCACTATTTGATCTAGTTATGCCATTCCTTGGTATATATCCAAAGGAATTAAAATCAACGCACTGCGGTGGTACAGCCACATCAATGTTTATAGCATCTCAAATCACAATAGCTAAGCTATGAAACCAATCTAGGTGCCCTTTAATAAATAAAAGGATGAAGAAAATACACAATGGAGTATTACTCAACTATAAAGAAGAATGACTTTATTACATTTGCCGGCAAATTGGATGGAGTTGGAGACTATCACGCTAAGTGAGGTAAGCCAATCCCCAAAAATCAAAAGTTGAATGTTTTGTCTGATATTTGGAAGACAACCCACAATAAGGAGAGGCGGTGAGGGGAAAAACAGAAGTGCAGTAAATTAGACAATGAGGAATGGAGAGAAGGGAGCTGGGAGATAGTGGAATAAATTTGACATAATTTTCTCACATACTTATATGAAAACAACCCAATGAGCCCCACCACCAAGCACATCCATAAGAAAGGGACTCTAACTAGGATAAGATATATTCAATGCTTGTGTAATTTTATCAAAATTGATATTGCTGTTATGTATAATTAAAAAGAGCCAATAAAAAGAAGTGTACACTAGAGAAGTTATTGGAAGGGATGGGATAGGTGGTGAGGGAGAGGGGCCGTTGAAGTCCAAGGTGCAGTTCAGGTTGCTGGTGTGGAGGGATTGGAAGTAGGTGACAGAGACAGAAGTAGATTTATAAGAGATCTGTTTTACTTTCTCTTATCAGTTGGTTAGATCCAAGTGGAAATGTTGAGTAAGTCTGACCTTAGGAGAGAGAACTGGGTTGGGCATATAATTGGAAAATCATTTTCTCTTTTTCTTTTTGTGTTTTCCAATTTTATTGTAGTATTGTGGAGTAATTTTCTCAAGAGATGTTAATGAAATCTAAGCATTTGGAAGAGGTTATCAGAAAGGGTGGTTTAGGAGAGAAGAAACTATCTTAAGGACCATCAAAATTTATAAGAAAGCATGAGAAAAAAACATACATGATAGACAGCTGAAAAGAGAATAAAGAAGTAAAAGAAAAACTAACAGAAGTGGGGGTAAGGAAGACCAAGAGTGTCTGGATGGCAAGGGAGGGATCATTTCTACTGAATCCTGCTGAAATGTGAAGGAAGATATATACCAAGTTCTTAATTGATAACTTCTATTTTCTCTGAGCTGCAGGAGAGAAAGTTGTCTGATGCAAGTGAATTTCAGTGATTTGAAGACAGAATTTCTGGGCAGCATTCCAGCATGATGTAGGAGAAAGAATGAGATAATCTATGTAACACACTTTGAATAATGCTTGGCAAGGATTAAACCCTCAATAAATCTTGCCAGCTATTATAATGGTACCAAATTGCTCAGCTTTGTGGTTTTTCTCAAACTGTGATTAGCACCTGGGATGTAAGCATAAGACAGTTGGCAGTTGCATTAGTTCTGAGGGGATTTTTGTCAAGAAGTGAAAGGGAAGAATAAGGGAATTGTAGAAATTGGCAAATGTAATAGAAATATTGTTCTGTGGAATATTAAGTAGATTAAAAATACCAAACAAACTGAAGATGAGAGGAGGCTGCCTAATAATAAGAAAGTGTATGGTCCTTGGGCCAGGAAATCTTGATTGTGTTAAACATTGTACAGTGGGAATAAATGAGGGAAAGGGACTGAAAGATGAAGTTTTAGGGAGACTTTATGGTGCGTAAGGTTTAGATTTATGAACTTTGGTAATGTTGATAACAATCTTCTGACGAGGCCCTGGAAGTTAGCTGATCACATGGAAGAGAGGTGAAGGCCACCGGAAATGAACTTATTAAAGGACTGAGAACTCAAGGTGCTAGAGTTAAATTCACCCAGGATGGTGACAGAATTTGGAGAAGAGGGGATAGCTGGGAGACTGGCAGATGACAAAAGGTGGTTGTGAGGAATGGGTGATGTGTCTTAGCCTCATGTACCTGTCAGTGTTATCCTGAGATGCAAAACCAGTAGAGGGGGAGAGAGAAAGGGAGAGAGAAACATTTTGATTTATTATGGGAATTGTTTTCTGTGACGCTGGAGGCTGAGAAGTCATCTGATCTACTGTCTTTGGAGAAACAGAAAAACAATGGTGTAATCCAGTCTCAGTTCAAAGGCCTGAGAACCAGGAGTGCTGATATCTGAAGGCAAGAGAAAAGGGAGGTCCCAGCTTAAACAGTAAGCAAATTCACCTTTGCTTCACACTTTGGTTCTATCTGGACCCTCAAAAGATTGCATGATATCCACATATATTAGTGAGGGTGGATATTCTTTACTCAGCCTACTGATTCAAGTACTCATCTCTTCTGGAAACATCCTCACAGACATCCATAAACAATATTTTACCAGATATCTGGGCGTCCCCTATCCAACTCATGTTAATACATAAATGGCCATTTCCCTCAGGAGCACAGCCTGAAACAGTTAACAGAGGCAGAGAGAAGGTGCTTCATTGGGAAGTGGTGTTCAGCAGACAGGGGTAAGAGTGAGGGGGAGTTAAGCAAGGCAAAATGAAGAGTCATACAAAGATTTTGTCATCATGTTGGTTACTGCTACTGGTATCTGTTTGCTTGATCCATGGAACAGTTTAAGGAACTATATAAAAAGGATCTCAGGATCTTTATGAAAGAGGAAGAGGGTAACATTTACCTTAGTCTCCCTAACTACCACTTGGCTACTCATTGGTCAAAGAACCTCCATATGGTGTCATCCTTTCTAAACTTATTGTACATTTGCAGGTACTAAACAGATTCACAGAGAAACACCCACCCAGACATAAGAGGAAACAAAAGGAACAAGAGGTATATGAGGTGTAACTGAGTAGAAATACTTCCAGATTTTACCTGTGTGAAGGGTGTTTACTCCTGCAGAGTACGGGTTGCTCCACAGTTGGTAGAATAAATGACAGGGGAGGCTGATAGCAGTAGAAGGGATGAACAAAGAAGTTCACCCCTTGTGCTAGTCATATCAACTGTCTATTGAGTCCAATCTGTCACAGTGTTGGCTTCAAGGTACTAGATTTTTTTACTCTTGTCATTTGGAAATCTCAGCAACTGCTTATTTGCATACACACTGGATATAGAAGACCAAAGAGAAACATCAGTATGTCACTTGAAGCCATTGCGAGGGTGAAACCCCAGTACCTCCTACCAATCAGGATCCCCACCCCTGCCAAATTACTCCTCTTTTAGTCACTGGTTCACTGGCACAAGTGGTCCAAAGCCAACTTGGTACGAATGACAAGTTTGAGTGAGTAGAATCCTTATCGTTTCTTAGATAGAAGTTTTTTTCCCCTAACTACCACTTGGCTACTCTACTCTGATCCAAAAGTGAAATAAACTTTACCTTTTCTAAAATTGTTCCTATGAAGTCTTTTGGTCACAGTGATGGAATAAGTGAGCCAAAACACTCTTCTCAGACCTGAAGGGGCCTGTAATGAAGCTCTACTATTGGAGATTTCTGTGGACTCCGTAGAGAGACTTGTCTCACCAGATCTTGTGTTGCCTGGGGCATAGGAGAGTTTATGCAGTGCCTGACCCTGAGGCAGAGCCTTTTCTTGCTGTGACACTCATTCAAAATTGCTAGCTCACTGGATCATCTGATAAATGGATCAGGGTGGTCTAGGTGGCATCTGAAACCTAGGAGTCTTGGTGAAAGCCATCTACTTTTTTAGTGGTGGCAATACAAGGAGCAACATTGTGTTATTTCCCTGAGAAGAAATGATCCCGCATATCCCAGACTACCAGACCTCCATGAACTTCACAGGTGGGAGGAAACCTTTGGTATCTACCGCCAACCTTTGGCTCACCTGTGAGCTATTATTGTAAGTAGAGTATATTCATGCTTTCTGATTAGAGAATATTGCATTTCCTGCTTCTAAATGGTCCAATCAAGCAATAACTTCAAGCATTGAGTTCTCAAGTCAATTCATTTATTTCCATCTGAAAAATGGGGCCATTAATGCCTGCCCTTATTCATTCCAGTATAATTATGAGGGTCAAATGAGATGATATACAGGAAGCACTTAGCAAACTAAAGTATTATTCAAATATTAAATGGTTGATATAATTATCCTTACATATTGTTGGGGTTTTTTTTAGGGGGTGATGAGATCCGAGTATTGAGAGAGGAGAGAGAAATGAATCAGAGCTGACACAGTAAATCTCAAGTAAGTGGTGCTCAGAAAAAATATTGAGAATTAAGCAAACCAGGAGTTGCTCCTGTTCAGTTGAAGCTGGTATCAGAATTCCTGTAAGTCCCAGCTGGTGACCTGGGGTGGAAAATTGTAGGGTGAGGTGGAGCACCTCTAAGTTTAATTTTTTTGATTTGTAGTTTCTTAGATGGAGATACAACTATATAAACTCATAATTAAACTCATCTTGAGTAGGAAGGTGGTCTAGTAATTTACTGATTCCATGTACTGCACCACAACCTTCCCATTCCTCACCAAGGCTGTCCTCACAAAGTCCCTGGTGCATGCGTTGAGAAGAAGGCAAGATCCTATTAAATGCTCTCAGAACCATCAAGGTATGCCCCTTGGGAGGTTGGACTGGGATTCATCAGATTCTCCCAAGGTCTCACTGAGTAGCAGGTATGTTCCAGAGTAGCCCATTTGACTTGGGCAAGATGATCAGATGTATGGATTTGGGAATGATGAGTGGAGGGGCATGATGACAGGAAGAGGCTCCAGAGCAAACCTTGCAGCTTTGGCTTTAGGAATGAGTTCCGTCTCCCTCATTTGCGTGTTAGAGGATTGCACCCACCTAGAGATGGGCAGAGAGCCCAGCCTCTTCCTGCATGCTGGTTCTCTGGGACTGATAGCATGCTGCAAATCTAAGCTTGCCTTATGAATGAATGATTGTAATCGAAGAAAATAACTAGAAATACAATTTCATCCTGGAAAAAAAAACAAATGTGACTTGCAGGATGTAATCTCAAAACAAATTTTATTGTCGGTGTGGTGATTTCTTTCTTTCTTTCTTTTTCTTGGTCCTTGAGTGAAAAGTCAGCAATCCCATGGCTAGAGTTATTTATTAAAAAGAAACATTAGAAATTAGAAAAAATTTCAAATAATGAAGAACAATACTGCACTAATATGAGGATACAAAATTACACAGGTGCTCATATGGGTATATAAAAACAAATATTTATTGAAGGAGAACTGAGGAACAAAAGCACAAATATTCTTCTCTGAATGGCTGGGCTTCGTGGATTTGAATTGTTGACAACAAGCCTGACCTGAATGAAAAATTAAGTCTTCATGATGTACATGGCTTGTCTGCAACTTTTGTGTAGATAAATCTATTTTTTTTTGCAAAATTAATTCACAGACTTTTGGAGAGAATCATGATAAAGTGAAAATAGTGTAGAAAAATAAATTTGTAAAATATCAGGAACAAATTTGATGGTATATTATTACCTTCTTTATTGACAACAGTTCTAAAGTTGTTATCAAAATGGAGTTCACTTAAATAAATCCAAACATACTGCAAATATCTTAGGGAAGTCAGTTTTTTTTAATTTGGGGGGCGGTACCAGGGATTGAACTCAGGGGCATTTGACCACTGAGCTATATCCCCAGCCCTATTTTGTATTTTATTTAGAGACAGGGTCTCGCTGAGTAGTGCCTTGCTTTTGTTGAGGCTGCCTTTGAACTTGTGATCTTCCTGTCTCAGCCTCCCAAGTTGCTGGGATTACAGGCATGTACTATCACACCAAGTGGGAAGTCAATTTTTTTTTTTTAAATAAATGATACTATAGTCTTAGTTTGCATGAAAATTTTCATGGTATCTGGGAACAAATCTTTACTCCTCACACTTCAGATAGAGCCCTAATATCCAGAGTATACAAAGAACTCCAAAAATTAGACAATAAGAGAACAAACAACCCAATCAACAAATGGGCCAAGGACCTGAACAGACACTTCTCAGAGGAGGACATACAGTCAATCAACAAGTACATGAAAAAATGCTCA
>NW_026000000.1:11000075-11002872 GCF_001458135.2 Marmota marmota marmota | reverse complement strand
AATATTTATTTTCTAGTTTTCTGCAGACACAACATCTTTGTTTGTATGTGGTGCTGAGGATCAAACCCGGGCCGCACGCATGCCAGGTGAGCATGCTACCGCTTGAGCCACATCCCCAGCCCTAGTAAACTTTTCTTTACCAGGTTGTGAACAGCCATAGAACCTTTGCCCAGGTACTGGTGCCATGCTGTTAAGATCCCCTAACCACCAGAATCATGAGCTAAACAAATCATTTTTCTTTTTGAAGTACTCAACCTCATGTATTTTGTTATAGTAACAGAAAATGGACTAGTATACCTTCCTTAATCCAGACATCCAGAACTTTGGATATGGATTCTGGGAAGAAAATTCAGGGTTGATGGGGAAGAGGGCATTCAAAAGATCTAGGGGATTCCTGGCCACAAAAGGACAAGGATGTGATAAGAGTTGAGGATGGATCAGGTTCAACTATTTAGCCTATATGAGACCATTCAAAAAAAGCTATTTATGGGATCTAGGCTTTGAACAACATCAAATGGATATCCTATTGGCAATTGATAATAGGATAGAGTTAAAACAGTGGTGGTTACAATGTGGGCAAAGCAATGGTTCAGTCAAAACAATATCCGACATATAGCAATATTTGTTCTGTGCTAAATAACTTACACCACCCTTTCTGATTATTCCAACAACCTTCTGAAATAGGATCAATTGCATGTTAATGATGAAAAAAAATGAGCTCCAAAATCTTAAGTAACTTACTTGAAGATCGTAGAATTATTAAATATTGGAGCCAGTATTCAAAACCAAATTTGTCAGACTCGAAAGAATCTACTCTCCTCATGTTTGCTCAGGAAAAACATGAAAAAAAAAAAAAAAGCAAAGCAAAAGATGAATTAAGACATCTCCATGAGAAGTTGTGCTCTTTGTGTACAATGTACCAAAATACATTCTACTGTCATGTGTAAGTAATTAGAACAAACTAAAAAAAAAAAGAAGTCTCTATGGTCATTACCATAAGCAATGTGGCAGAGAAGCACGTTGGTGCTTCAGGAGCAGGCCAGGAGGAAGAGGAAGCTTGGGAAATAGGTGTGTCAGAATCAGGCAGGAGCCAAGCCAGTGTCAGTTTCCAAGGGGAAATCTATTCTGGTAGTCAGGCAACAGCAGAAGTTTCCAGTAAATGCAGGTAGAATAGCAAGGCAATATGCTTGTTCTCGCCGATCTATTTAGCACCTTGCTGGAGGAATAGGGCAAAGTTTGATCCTTGAGAAGGGTCTAGGCAAGACTGGACAGGGAAAAATACTTCCACCTGGACCTCTGGGCAGAACTCCAGGCCCAGTGGGTAGACTGGGTGCGAATCAGAATACAGAAATTGATGAATAACACCCCAACTAGAGATACCCCCCTCCCTGCAAAGCTCAGCAAGATGGTCAGCATTGAGATTGTGAGGGTATCCTGGGACACTAATGGACAGTAGGGTCTGCTCTTATAGATAGTGGGATTAAGCATCAGAATATTTAGGCAGTCATAAGCCTATAGCTTAGAGCTGCACAGAAAGTCTACAACTGACATTGGTTTAAAGGAGACAAACTGCTTTGGAGAACCAGGTTACATTTCACCATATTTGAATATACAATTATATACAGAATTTAAGGTCATCAGAAGTGTTGTCATAAAGGAAAAGAAAACCATCAAAGTGGTTGAAATATGATGAACCATCAAAGTGGCATGAATATGAAGATTATGAGCCAGGTATTTAAAGTTGGGTATTGATGGACAGCAGAACACAGCAAGTCTGAGGCAGGAGATAGGCAGCATCTATAGATACATACTGCCAGGTTATGAGGTGAATCCCTGGGACACAGCCCTCTTCCAGGAACCTCAAACAAATAACTTTTGAGCTCTTACCAGTTTTGTTAAGTGTGCACATGATTAAAAAGTGAATTTAAATATCCTGAGACATGTTTTCCAGTTCCCACCAATCACATCTTATTTCTGGATAGCTTCATTTGCCTGGGCTTTAGGCATTTGACAACCTCTGTAGATCTTTATGTACCATCTCAGGGTGTCTCTTCAACCTTGCCCTTCTTTTGCAAGCAGATGCGGAGGTCCGGTCTCAGACTTTCTATTTCATGATAGACAACATAGCAAAGACAGGCCCACCCCTCCTCACCTCCCCTCTGCAAACTTTATCCTTAGGACAGGACTCAGAAATGCCCCCAGCATTCCTATTATGATACTGCTCAATCTGGCAAGGGAGACCAAAAGGGGAGAACAAGAATATTTGTTGAGAATTGGTGGTGGCACAAAGATGGAAGTGGGTAGCAGAGACTAAGGGGGAGAAAGTCCTTTTCCTGGTGGTCCAAATTCAATTGACAGGTCAGGGAGCTCCAGATTCTGGTGTTATTAATCATAAAGTTCTGCTAACTTTCAGAGGTGGAGCTTTTAGGCAATGATTTGTTCATGAAAAGTTTACCTCATCAGTGGATTAATCAAATGATAGCAGAATGGACTTCTGGAAGTGGGGCTTAGCTGGGTCACTGCAGCATGCTCTGGGAGGGTTTATATCTTCTCTATGGCCCCTTCCTTCTTTTCTCTGCTCCATGATTGCTATCAGTTGAAAAAGTTTGCTCTGCCCCATCCTCTTGCCATGATATTCCACTTCACCTTAGAGCCACAGAAATGGAGCCAACAAACTATGGATTGAATCTTCTAAAACTATGAACACAAATATACCTTTTCTTTTCTAAGTTGTTCTTGACAGGTATTTTGATCACAGTGATGTAAAGCTGACTAACATGGTATATATATATATATA